>NW_020524890.1:0-110427 GCF_003368295.1 Carassius auratus | reverse complement strand
CACACTGGTTCCACTCTCCTCAGGTGCTGTTCTCCAGAGAACTGTTAATAGCCCATAGAGGAGGCGTCTAACGAATCAAACTGACAAAGATTGAGAAATCAGGAAACTATGGGGGTGATGACGCAGAGCGCAGACATGTGAGCTCACGAGGACCTCAGTAAGAGGGTCTCTCTCTGACTCTCTTGTCTAGCCATAAAAGCACTACTGAAAACAAATCACCTCACCAAGCACTTCTTTTTAAATCGTTATATAAAAATCAACGCTTGGAATTTGCCCGAAAGGGTTATTTTTCCACTCATTAAAAGAAACTTAAACTAAGAGAGGGATTTAACATTTTACAGCACCTCTGTCTAATGACAATCACAGGTGTGGTTATCTTTAATGCTCAATCCTTTTTCCAAATGATTTCCGTAGAGGTTTGGTGTGGAGAAATGAGAGGAGAGAAAAGGGATTCCTGGGCGCTGGCCGTGCCAAGCATGGCAGGAGCAGGTGCCCCTTAACTAACTAAAACACACACACACACACATGTGTGCACACACTGTGGCAACACAGGAAGCAGATGCTAATGTGGCCAGCAGACAGTTTATTTTCTTTCAAATGATTTAAAAAGACAAAAATATACTCTCATCAAGCGGACTAATTATTTAAACGGTGTGAGACAAAGAGAGAAGGAAAAGATTAATAAAGGGAGCTGAAGCATATGCGTGGATGATCTATTCCATAATCACTATTTTTATCTTGTTCTCCAGTAATAATATTTAAAGATCTTAAAATAATAACTTGAGAAGCAACTTGCATAACATAATAAACTAGCTTAAGATGGTAAGATAATCACTGTCTGATAATCGAGAATGTAACCGTTATGTTTATTTAACTTACCCACTGGCAGGCCAAGGAAACGTTTTCTGCATTTCCTTTGCTGATTTAGAGGAAAAACAGCAGAAGTTTGTGCAATGGGTTTCATTTTGGTAATGTTTGTTGAAATGAAGAGTAAGCAATATTTACCGGTAGCTAAAACATAATTAATATGCCAAAACATTTAAATAATAAAAACATGAATGGGTTAGGTGAAATGAATGCTATTGATTTTATATAATATCTATAAATGTGTCTAAATATCTAATGCAGTTTAGCTTAAATAAATGTATATAATAGTTTTAGAATGTTTTTTAACTGAAAACATAAAAATAACTGATTCATTTTTTAGTTTGCAGTAACAATTGCACTATTGCACTTTTAAACACACATACACAGTCTCTGATTAAGATCCCACTGAACCCAGACTGTCCGGGACCCAGTGTGTGGCCTCTATTTGCCCTATCTGGACAATCAGTGTTTTGTGGCGCTGCACTGCTTTTAAATTGCTTTTCGGATTTGAACACAAGCCACTGAACCGAAGCCCATAGAAAGTGGAATATTTCACAAAACCCACAAAAGTATTTTTTTTGGCTCTCTTGGGCTATCAAGGCCAACTTTAACAAGGTTAATGATAAAGACATCTGTAACAATAACTGGAAGTAATATTCATAGATCATAAAATATGTTTCCCTTTCATGTGTGTTATTGTGTAGGATTGTAACATACAACTATTTCATAATTAAACAAAACATGCCACGTGGGTCACTGGGGGCAAGCGGTGCGATCCTTCAGACTGTGTGTGAACAACTGTTGGGCAAACATGCTACAAGAGCCACACAGCTAGTGCTAATGCTATGCTAGGTGCTCTCAGGCTCTGAGAAGATTTGAAAAGGGATGGGTTGAACGGATACTGCCCCAAGGAAAGTCTTTCCATTCTCATGGGCCTCAGAGCTAGGAGTTGAGCAAAGGGGGCTGGGGTCCAAATCCTGGATTTCAAGATGATACATAATAATGGCAAATCACTGACAAAATGCTCAGTAAAGAAAGACAAAATGGCTACACGAGAAGTCCAATTCTGTACAATAGACTATTAAGGCCAAGATTATGGTAGTACTGAGAAACATGCAGTTGAATGATGAAAAGTTAGATGTATAAAGTCCATACAAATTAATGTTGATGCGGATAATGAAGAGGGCAGGGGTAGCTGGTGTCCCAATATAATGCTGATATTTATACATTAACTAAATGCCAAATTGTTGCCTAAATCAAATTGAAGCACCATATTTTGTGAAATATTTGGCTCAAGTTTGATGCAACGGTGCTTAAAGACTGAAGTCTCAAATGACCAAATTTTGACCAAGCCTGGCTAATATATTTGTTTTGTAAGTCAATGTTATACATTCCTGAAGAAGCTGCATATTTCTAAAATATAGCACATCAATGGAAAAAAAATAAAGAGGAGGAGTGTATTGAGTCATGAGAGGAGGGCCTCATCAGGGGCTGATGTATGGGCCTTCGTGAGGGCGCAGCTTGGCAGAGCGCCGCTGCTGTAAGCCCCATTAAGAGCAGACAGTGGAGAACTGAAGGAGAGGGAAGAAATGGCCAGGGGCCGGCTAATGCTGCCACACGTGCAGCCCACTAGTAGTAGATGGGCTAGAAAAATTGAGTGGGCATGTGGAAGTTTGTGAAGACAATGCTGCTTTTAAGCTGCTGGCAAAAATGGTTTAAGGTTACATCATGCCGTAGCTCCGGGCAGAAAGCTCAGTGGGAACGCCTGTCATGTACAGCGTTTTACACATCACATTCTGGGTCATTAATTATATTTGTGGCTGATTTGTGCTTTCAGCAACTAAAAGAGTGTGGCACACTCAGCTAGTCAGCGAGGTCAGCAAATTCAAGTCAAGTCACCTTTATTTTATAAAGCATTTTATACAATACAGATTTTGTCAGGACCATATTTAAAGTGTTAAACAGGCCAATTATTTTGTCAATAATGCAAACATAATTAAATTCTGCCTGCTAAAGCAGCTCTAAAAAGAGGACAAAAGTAAAGAGTCAAATCAGTCTATTATGGATGTATAATTATTCGAAATTAAAATTACAATATTGCGAGATGGTTTAGCATGATAATTAATCTCAAATGGTACGAGTTAATAAAAAAAATTATATAAATTTGCTGCATGTTTCAGAGTAGGGCAGCATGATTAATTTACATGCGATTGTCATTCGTGTTCTCTTTAGTAAAGCTGGTACTAAATATCCATCACCTGCTTTCAAATGGAGTGGCCACTTAATATACGTAGGTCACTGACAGGGTACGCCATATCGTGTCCATAACAAATGCGATTCATCTGCAATTTATGAACGCGATATTGCGTAGCTTGTCAGCGAACTACGGCTCTGTGTAGTAAGTGCCTCTTCATTTGGAAGCAGGTGATGGATATTTAGTACTAATCACAGAACCAGCTTTACTAAAGAGACATGATTGACAATCGCATGCAATTAATCATGCCAGCCCTATTTCAGAGTGAAGCACAGCACTGTTTTTATGAATTGGCATCTACAACAATTTTCCCCCAAAGTGTGCCGCACTACTTTTTAAAATATTTAATGAAAAATAATATCAAATTTTATTTTTTTGCTATTACTAGAGTAGTCATATGCTTGTCTTGTGGTTGTTTTTCTGAGAGGTATTTATGCTGTTTACAAGTTTTATTCCTCATAGTTTGCATTAACAACTTTACCTATAGACATTGTGCAACTTTAAATTGCTTTGTATACAATTATTAATCATAAGAGGAGTGATAGAAAGGATTTAATTCTATTGGTCAAAGTTCAGAAATGAAATTAATAGAGAAGCAATGTGTTACTTATATTGGTGTACATTTAAGAAGTAACACATATCTTTATTCATAACTTAAAACTACACTGCTTAAAAATCTGAACTTATTTCAAAATACTTGATTTCATACACTTCCCAACTATGTAAACGATTACAGAAAATCAACTGAGCATCATACAGTAAACAACTGAGGTTCGCACACTACTTTCACATTGTCCCGAACGCAACAAATGCAGAAACATATGCCTCGTTGCTAGGAGATGCATGAGAAATTAAAACAATGTGTTCTAATTTCAGCTCAAAATATCAAGCATGTTTAATATCCTCTGACTGGATGGAATCACATTCTGAAGCTAAAAATATTTCTGCCCATCATATCCTATGCAAAAAAAATTTATGAAATCTGTAGACTAGGCTTTTGTCAACTAGCAACACATCCAGACTGCAAATCAGGGGAAAAACTGTAAAATTCATAAGAGTGCCATGCATCATCCCAACATTGCTGCAAAGAAATCTGAATGTTTAAACAAAGGGACTTATAAAAATAAATATATAATTTCCTTTAAAAAGTTGTATGCAACTAACACCTGAACAAACTTTAACAAGTGCAACACAGAGGACACACACATGAAGAAACGAAGCTCTCCGGCTATGCCAAACAGGACCGTCACTTCCCTTGATTATATGGACTGTGTACTTAACCAAGAAATCCCTAAAACAGCAGCTATAAAGTAACAGATATAATGCACTATTTACAGGGAAAGTATCCATATCTGTCCCCACGCCATCCTTGACCCAAAAACATGAGGAAAGACGAGAAAATGAGAGACAGAAAGGAGGGAACAGGCAAGAATGTAGCTTATTATAGTGTTATCATTGCAGATGATTATCAGGTGTTATTGTGTGCATATGTTCAGCCTCCCCTGCCTGTCTTGATAAACAACAGCTACATTAATGAGAGCAGAACAAACACAGCAGCGGACCATCACAGCCAGTCAATGACAGGAGAGTCTGGACTGTGCTGACGGCACTGACGGTGACTCAGAATGGACGCGTTTCAACAAATGCTGGACCACACATTTTACGCCTGGAGTGGCACATGGAGATCAAGTGGCTGGTTTCATTCAAAACTGTTTCAAGCAAAAACACTCTCACATCACCCTGGATGACACAGCCTCATCTCTGAAACATATAGTCATCCAGATCGTCCAATTAGTGGGACAATGGGGAATGTTTTCTAGTTCGTTCTCAACCCTATAGCTGAGGCAAAGATGGCAATCAGGAGCATCCTAGGCCTTGGCTAACAAGCTCTAATCAAAAAAAAAAAGGACGAAAAGTGTGAAGTAAAGGGGTTATCTGGGGTTGAGGATTGACCGTCTTCTGCTAAAGCAATCAAGACTTTGTTCAATAAATCTGCATGACGAAATAACACCATTAGCCTTTTCCCTAAATGTGACACTGCTTAGAGTATATAGAGAGAAAACAATGACTCTTTTAGCACAGAACTGTATTAAAAGGTCCTCATAATTTTCGAGGAGGGAAGGGGGTGCTGATTTACTTCTCACCCCCCCCCCCAAAAAAAAAAAAACCTTAGGGCCCCTTTCACCTCTAATAAAGTAAGATGAAGTCACTCAAAGCTCCCTTTCTTGAAGGTTCTTCTTTCCAGTCCAAGCTTCAATTGGTCCCCTCTTGGTGTTCTGCTGGTTCTTGTGTGCTGTTACCTCCGCCAACCTGACACACCTCTTAGATGGAGGTTTTACCCTCTTCCACACCAATTATTTTCCAACAGGAATGAGCTAGATGAACTGGAGTCTCAGCCTCGGATGGCACACTGCCCATGGACACATAAATACTGCACATATTCCTTTATTCTGATTGGCTATACACAACTTCAAATGTGCATCAGTATACCAGGAAACAAACCCAAGATGTTGTATTTGCCAATGACAAACTTTAACCGCATCAATTTGAATTGAAAGGCACTCAAATTACTCTCACTCTTTGTTTGTGGCACTTGGGAGTCAAAAAAATATCCAAAGGTAAACTAGATATCCAAAAGCAGCTACCTTTGGATGAAGGAAAATTCTGATAAAATCTACACACATTCCTGCTATAGTGTTCTCTCTACAGCCGATCATGGTCCAACACTTCTGTGCAACTACAAGAGAGAGATAGAGAGTTTTATCATCATTATTTTGAGGTAATAACTTTTTCAGATAACCTGACCCCAAATGGTTGGTTGGATGGCTTTACTCATCAGTCAAATAGCCTCAGGATGGGTCTTGGACGGTACGAACTGCGAAAGTATCAAACCATCCACTTTGTCATCTTCCCACTGTAGATGCAGGTCTCTCAATGCAAACTATTAATAGAGAGTTATAAGAAGAGGATTTACTGTACTCTCCATCCTATCTTCTATGGTTGGGTGGCTATGCTACAAGCTCCAATCTTTGAAATCTGTTTTATCTTTTTTTATCCAAACCCAGCACTATTCTCTCTTATCCTTGCCTCGGCTCTCCCAAGCTTCTTAGCAGACACACAAACATCTCTAAAAATGGTTTCTTTGGATCATATTCAGCTCATGATGAGCTCTTTCCCCACTTCCTCCTCATTAGAGCAGGAAGCCTCTGCAGCTTTATAAGAGCCACTTAAACTGGGATCTCTCTCACCCTTTCTCTGTTTGTCTTTCCTTTGCTTATCCTCTTACTTTGCTTAAAACATCCTAGCAGCTTAACACTCCCATTTTAGCTCCCATTTTCACCTCTATTTCTGAACTAAACACTCCCAGCATGACTAGCCACAGTGTAATTATGCGAACTGCATGATTTGAGCCAATTGGAACGGAGGGGCGTGGCTGTTTTATAAAAAGCGACTGCCTAGCGACCGCATCTGATTAGAACCGCCCTCCGCCTCATCTGCGGCCGGATCTGTGCACCCCATCAGTCAAGTGTAATTGAGTTTCAGGGGGGAATGCGAACACACGAGTCGCACCCCTGCCCGCAACTTTGAATGAGGCTGCAGGACTTTTGCGGAGTGGGGCACATATTACGAAGTATGTGGTCAAGTCAGGGACGTAATCAAGTTTGAAACCCAGACTGAAATAACTGTAGTGTTAACAACCCACCACAAGTTGATGAAAGTCCCATTTTTGATTTTTGCACTGCTTAGATATTTTTTGCTTTTGTTTTTTCCCCCTCCAATGATTTAGACCAAACTGCCGCAGGGGCTTCAGGATGCATAGGGATAAATTACAACCACATTCCTCCACAGGCTCCGAGCAGCACAAACTTTCCTAGCTGCTCCTAACGATCATGCCTAGACTGTTGTGAATCCTCATTTGCTAACGAACAGGAGACTGAGCTATGTGAAATTTCACCACTGTAAGAGACAAAAAACAGCATAGCAACAAACCAATCAATTTTCTAAGGCAATTCTCTTAATGGAATGGGGCTCACCCTAAACAAACCATCCCTATGGTTAATATGGAAGCACTCTGCCTTTAAAAGAGCCCAACAGACTATTAAATATTTGTGGAAAATAACCCACTTTCAAACACTGAGTTTCATAAAACCCTTCTCAATCCTTAATGCCTTTTATTAATCTGATAGGCCCTGTATGAGCTGTAAGACACGTAATACGGCTGCCTACTGGCTTAGGCTGTGAGCAAAAAGAGGAAAGAGTAGGATACATCAGGGTATTTTTTTCCAAGCAAAAGTTCAATCTGAAACAGATGCCATGACTGTGAATGGTGTGGGTTGTGTCACATGTGACTGCAAATAAAGCCATCAGAAAGGCAGTGCTACAGACTCACAGCTCCCCTCTTGATTCATCAGCTGTCCGATAGAGTGACAAACCTCTGAAATATTTTGTGTTTAGACTGAAGCACCATTTTTCATTCATTTCAAAGGACTAAAGAACAAACAAATACATACATGAAAAATCGGAACATTGCTATGACTGAAATGTTCAGTTTTATGGCACGTCAGCTGGTGTAGTTTATGCAGTTGTGGCTCGTTCACTGTAATCCAAACCGGCAACCAGCTCGGGAACACAAAAACCTGATTCGTCAGGGTGCGAAAATCACAATAAACCTGCTAAAGTATTTCGCTGTTTGCCTTGGCGGCTTCCAGCTAAGAAAGCTCAATCGCGCTTATGGTTTCATCATTTGGGGTATTTATTTCATATATTAATCTTCCTCTCGCCCCGAGTCAAACGTGTTGAGAGACAAACCCTCGTTCCAGCTCTGGAGTCTGAGGTGCTTTCATACATATTCACTGGGTGGGAAAATAAAGGAGAAGTGAGGCCTGGAACAGACAAGCACAGGACACAGAGGGCTCATCTCACATCGCTTTGAAGACTGAACCACACTTTACCTTGCTCTGGATTTAGGGTTCGGATGAGACGTTTTGTTGGTTTAGCCGGTCAGCACCCCTTTAGGATTAGCACTCGTTGAAACAATGTATTACAAAAACACCATTTGAGAGTGGCATCTAGAAATACTCAGAACAAAAGGAACCAAAGCAACAGGACGTACTTGAGACTTCAGTTCAGATTAGAGTCTAAAAAGTAGCTTTGAATTTATTTATGTTTTTTAGAAAAATCACTAGTGCTTAACCTGCAGTCATAATTTGCTATGATTTTACTATGTGATTGCTAAGGTATTCAAAGTGTTTTTTTTATTCTCTATGATGTTTTTGTTTTAAGACATGACCTTCAAATGAACAGAATTCTTTTTATCAGTTTATTGTCTTTCAAGTAAAAACTGTAAAGGAAAAGCTGCAGATTTTATCCTTGTCTGTGTGGGATGAGCAATAAATCAAAGATTTATACTTGCTTAGATGTTTGTTAAAATCTGTAATCCTACGTATGAACAATACTACCAGTAATGCAAAAATCAATAAGTGGTCAGTCTATGACACCTCTGTGTCTCACCTCCGGTCTCTGTGAGTGTTCATTCAGACAACCGCAGTTCAGATGTCTCAACTACTTTAAACTGCCTGCAACCACACACCTCTGTGACTTATAGATGACTACTGTTATTGCTGATACACGGCATTATTTGAACAATGAAGTGAGTAAATGATAAAGAGACAGAGAGGCTCGTAATGTAAAAGCCCACTTAGAACAGATATATGCACCGGCTCCATGTGTTTTCATTAATCGTGGCTGTGCAGGTTGTGGGCTTGTTCGACTATGTTTACTCCCATTTCCTGCCTGTTTAAATTACACTGCACTTACGCAGCCCTGGATTCATGGGCCTGTCAGACGGCAGCCCGCCTCACCGGGCACAGACGCACTGCAGTCACCAACATGGCACATCAGGGGGCTGATCCAGAACCAGCTTTGGCTGCTTTTAACCAACAGTCCTTCCTGACAGGTGGCAGCCCATCAGAAGAAGTACAGGAGCCAGAGCCTCCTCAAATATCAGTTCAAATTAATGGAAAGAAAAGGGGATTTTTTTTAAAATATATTTTTTAATATAGGTACAATGTAAAACACATATGGACACAATAAATGCATTGTATCAAATAATTAATTGAAATGTAAGTACATAGTAGTAATACATAGTAAATAAGACACTGGGTCCAAAATGTTAATAAATAAATCAATTCAGTTATAAATGCTACAAGTGAATTCAGTCATCACAACATTACATTGTACAGTATGAAAAATGTATATTCTTTTGAGATTTGCTAAAGATTATATCAAACAGTTATTAAATTATAGTGTATACATTACAGAGTGTAAACCATAGTGTTTTTAAATATTTAGTGTTAGGGTACGGGTAAGGTTACACAACAGAACCACTAGATTTAAATCAGGACAGCCAGAGAAGGATCGGACGCAACTCTTTTGAACAAGCACACCTTTTCTAACAACCAAAAAATGTTGTTGCCCGCTGAGGAAGAATAGATGGCCGCACAACGATAACGACATGTGAATAATCCTGTCAACTCTAAAGCAGTACTAAAAAGCAGTGGAAATGCAAACCAATCAGAACCGTACTGAACCATGCCGAGCCGAGTCGTACCACGCAGTGGAAAATTGCCATTATGCAATATGCATAGAGTACCATTTCAGTTACAGACAAATATGAGTTTTTTTATGCAATTGACGCCTGACAGTATGTTCCCAAATGTAACCGAAAAAGGTAAAAAGCAGAAGAAACTAAATTCGCTTTCTTCTGTATCAGAGGAAAACTTTCAAGCTAATTAGTTTTTATTATCACTCTCATATGCAACAGGTGAAGAAAGATTATCAAACTTGACCAAAAAACTGACTAAACGGAGTCTATATTATTGAAGGATCTCATAAAAAAAAGAATGACAGGGCCAAATGAAAAGTTGAGGATAAAACATTAGAAATAGTCCAAAAAGACCACATAATTATCAAAAACCTACTACAATCTAGTATTGGTTCGATTTGAATATCAGCCTCCCTGGAAAACTCCCTCACGGACCACTACTGGAGCTCCGACAGGTGTGAGCCTGTGAATCATCACAAAATCTGCATGAATCCTTGCTGAACTCTTGATCTATTCGAAAGGGGAACATCTGAAAACAGATGGCTAAAATAAACATCTATCGGAGTGACAATCAGAAAGAAAACAGAGAGAAGTGAGCGAAAGATGGATGGAGGTGAGCTGAGGACGAGTGCGGAAAGAGGGAAGGAAAAAGAATGGAGGACTCAAGGCCTAACAGATTATTTCTGTTCCAGCCCTGAGGTCATTAATAATCAATCTTCTCTAGTTCATGTTTTATTCAGAGTGACCCGTAAAATGCAAGACTCTCCCCTATTTATACAGCTGCCTTTGTGCTGCCAGATCACAGCCAGACCACTTTGGCCAAGGGTGGTCAAGCACTTCGTTTCTCTCCTCCAAGATTGTAAACTTTACATACTGATCTGAGATCAGCAGTCTCTAAAGTAAACAGCAAACTTTTACATTATAAGAGAGGTGAAACTGGCCACAGAACATAACTGACTATCATCAAACACTGACTGCTCATCATAGACAGAGCTTCCTCTCAAGGAAATATTCATAGTGAGGTATTGAAAGCACCAAAAAAGTAGCATGGCATTACCAGCATTGGGTTTATACATTTATGTTATGTATATGCTCATATGAAGAGTTTGTTTTCAAAACGCAATAAAATACATATTGATTCATTTGAGTAAAAATGTGTTTTCTTTACCAAGAAAGTGCCAAGATGAAAACCACTATTTTCTGTTTCAAACTTTCACATAGCATCTTTAGGTCCGGATTTAAATTTTCAAGGATTATTTTTTTTATTGCAATAAATCCATGATAGGTTTTTTGCAATAAACCCAATGAATCACTATGAAAGTTATTTTTCATATTGAAACTGATGAAAATACACAACAGTAAGTTTATCCACATGTGGTCAATACTAATCTTATATACAGGCACTGGACTAAAAATACAGTCTGTTATAGCTTCCAACATGAATTCAACAGGAACATTTAATCTTGATAATGCTATAAATTAATTACAGCAATAAAATGACATTTAATCATGAACAAGAACATGAACAACAATATCACATTAGACCACAGAAGACTTGGTATTCGGTATTGTGATATATCACGGTAATGAATATGCTATCGTGGGCACTTCTAAATAATTATACATTACAAATTATTCAGAATTTGGGATGCATTTTAAGAACAATTTTCCCATGAACTGGTAAAAATGCATAACACTGCTGTATAATGCTTGAAAGACTTGTGTGCGCTCTGATCTAAACAAGCACACATGAGAAGCACATGGGGGAACACGTGAGAGATGGGCTGAATGAAAGCACATTCACTCTAAACTGCAGAAAACTGCAGCCATTACCCTGGAAACCCTATAAATAAAGCAGCTGTACCACTTTCTGAAACCTATTTAAATAGCCATTAAGATTTGTGGATTTGCTATGTTGTTCATCACAGTGCCAGATACTCAAATATTTAGACTTAATAGACTATTCATTTTCAAACGTTTTTTTTTTTTTACATTTTAATCTGGACTACACCATGACCCAGATATTGTTTGAAAGTTTTTTGATTCTTTATTGTTCATTCACACTTTACATTAGGGATTCATTAATTAATTAGCTAACATAAACTGCCAATGAAAAATTCTTCTGAATTCATTAGTATTCCAATATTTAATAACACGTTAAAATCGAAGGTTGGAACTGTGTTATTTAATGAGCTAACATGAACTAAGACTTGTATTTTTTAACAAAGATTAATAACTTCTATAGCAAATGTAGTTATTGGTCCATAATTGGAATGTTAATGCATTAACTTAGGTTACCTAATGAGATCTTATTGTAAAGTGATACCTACTGGTCTTTATAGTTCTTGTGCATATGCATTTAATCAGTGTAAAACATTTAACTTTATTTATATATGTATTGCTTTATTGCATTTAAATATGCATTTATTATGTTATAAGAAAAAGTTATTAAGTTGTTATATTGTATTATGCCCAAAAAATAATAAAAAAGCATATGCACCATGGTATCCAATGGATACCAATATCCACTCTTTTCTCTTTTGTAATGGTGTATTTATTATTCACAACTTAATAACCCTAAAGCTGAACTCTAAAGGCCCTATTAGATGTATAATGCACAATAATTGTGTTTTTGTTCCTGAAAACGCCAATTCTTCATCTAAATGGGGTACGTTTTTGGTGAGTCTATTGTCTTTGTTGGCTCTGTGGGTTGTATGACTGAGTGGTTCTTTCAGCGCCGGCTTAATCACCTTCCTGCATTCCAGCCATTTAAACAGAGATGCTGTAACATCCTGTGAACAGCTCAAACCAAATAAAACAACTTTACGCCATAAACAGAGAAAAAGAACAGGCAAGGAGGACGAGTAATAAAAGAAGCATTGACCACAACAGAGGATGAGCTGGCAATGAGGCCTAATAGGGCGGTCTGGCGGAGTTTAAGTACTATATGGGGATGAGTTCACAAACATGTGTTTTTGTGTGGATTATGGTCCTCTTGTGTGTTTGCATTGTCTACATCCTGATTAGTCTATGCTGCTGATGCATTGCGGGCTTATGTATAACTTGGTTGTGCAATCTTCAATTTTCCTTTCTTAGTAACTCCGCCAGTCACCATTAAAGGGACAAGAGCTTTAGAGAAGAGACCAAAAAAGGCTGGGTACAGAGATGAAAAAAAGAGGAAATAACTTATTTTGCGTTCCACAGCAGAAAGTTCAAAAGGTTTGGAAACAACATAAGGGTGAGTAAATGACGACAAGAATGTCATTTTTGGGTGAGCTATGCCTTTAAGAGAAGTGAAGCAAAAAGGACACACTGTCTTTATATGCAATAAACTGTGAGAGAGACAAAGGAAATCAGGGTAAAAAACCTCAAGTCCTACATTACCCAGCTCAGTGCCAGCTTAGAGTGCCAGGCCAGTAAAAAGGAAGCCCATAAAAACTTAATTAAAAGATCAATGTTTAGCTTCAAAGAAAGGGCAAGGGCTCAAACAGTGTACGGCCCCTCGTAAATACTTAAGAACATTTTGAATGCAAGAGGCTTGTCATTAGTAGAGGACTGGGCACAGAGGACACCAACCTCAATCCTCTACGGGCTCAATGGCAACTGTGCCACAACGGGCCATTCAATTAGTTACTAATAACTTGGTTTCTAAAAATTATGTTCAGCAAAGAGCCCCCTCCCAAATCGAGCCACTTAAGGGTCTACTGAGAGGCATACATGCCATCAAGAGACACCACAAGTAAATTCATGTGGACGTTACTAACAATAATGGACTGAACAGAATATGCTAAATTAAGCCAATAATGAGCCCAGACTTTTCTCATCAATTTGAGCATGTCATGGCCAAGCGGGCCCGTTCTGGCATCTTCCATGTTGAAGGGATCTAAATGGGCGAACTGCAGTGTGGAGAGAACGCTAATGTAATGTGCTACATTCCCAACACAACGAAAAGAAGAGAGGTCAAAGAAGACATCAATCAAATGGGCTTGTGAACGCCGGCAGCTCGTCCAGTCCACCATCTGCAACTGATTCCACCATCAGAGAAAGACCAAAAGTGTCTTCAAGCGGATTGTGTCTTACATGCAGGACATGTAACTGAAGAATGAGCAGGATTCCGTACATGTGGATACCATATGGATACAAAATGCCAAATATCCTCAAGCTATTGGATTTAGAGAGGAAAAATCAAGATATGTGTGTAACCGTTTGAGATGTAGAGCCTAACCGGTGAAACATGAAATATTCATTATCTCTGCCTTAATGTGTCCGACATGAAATTGCCATGTTGGCCAAGCCAAAACAAAACCCTGCACAAACCTGCATGCTCTTGAACAATCCTACATAATTCATTTGCTCTGCACTCACCAAAATATCTGAGAACTCATGAGAGTCAAAAACCTGGCACGAAGGTTCAGGAGTTCTTATCACCCCCCATGAGAGTGGTGCTTTCTAAACACTGTCAGTGATAGTTTGGACAAGATAAACACAGAATTGTTGACCTTAGAGAAGGTCCAGGAGGAATAACAGTTTGGAGGACCAGAGCACTTTTCAGGATAACCACTAGTGAAGTGCTGGAAACTGCGAAAATTCTAGCCCTTTTTAAGCACATCATGTGAAAGAATTAAATTCGAAAACCAAATATCAGACCTCATGTTTACATAGCGCATTAGCCTCAATTGACCAGTGGCAACACTCAGTTTGAAAAGGCTGTGCAACCTTTCAGTCCGTTCATAGTCTGATGAAAGCGGTTTCTCTCAAAGGAAAATAAAAGTACAGACATCTCTCTACTTCATATTAAACAAGTATGGGGGTGGGGGGGTACGGAGTGCCTTGGAAAGTGCCAATTTTTGGAAACAAAGTTTACTTGCAGCAAACTAAAAATCTTAAACATTATTTGTTCACTGGCCAAAGGCTTGTCATCAGGCAGCCCACATAAAAAAATGCATTTCAATAATGTCAGAGCAAGCCAAAAACCTGCCAAGCAGATAGTTCCCTGTGCAGTGAAACACATAAGCATTGTATGAGCCTTGGCACCATCACAGCAGATCACTCTCCTCTCCTTTTGGGGAATGGGGCCGATTTAAAGTGTGTATAATGTATATGTAGACTTCCAGACAATTTATTTTTATGATGTTACAAAAAGCTTAGGGGATGGATGCAGAACCAGGACACACCGACTCAGGGACTAAACCCAGTGTCCGTTTGCAGACAATTTACTGTTACGGTAGGTATGGCAATGGGTTCAAAGTGAAGTGCAGAAAACGGATCCATGCATACATTTATTACAGCGAAGGGATCGTTCATCATGGTGAGACTAAATCTAGCCACTACCTCCTCAAACACTTCTCTCTTTCTCCGTCCAAATGCTGATACTCCTTTTCTTTATCGCGCCATTCCAGTTGCTCTTTTTTTTTTTTTTTTACGTCTTTCTCACCCCCCCCTTCCTCCACTCTTGGCTCTCCTCTGCCTTCTAAGTTAGCCTTGGGTAGCATTTTGGTTTTCTTTTGTTAAAGTAACAGTAAACGAAGCTAATAAAACACAATATATTGGACAATTTATTTTCTGTAGGAACACATTCCACTCTATAAAGAGGACTAATGGCATTTACACAGAGCTGGACTGATTCTTAAAGCCAACAGCAGATTTATAGACAGTGATGGTTAGCGTCAGCTAAGGGCTGTTCGCTCCAGGCCAGATGGCTCCAATACTTAATGGGTGACAAATTCAACTACCTGAGAAACCTAGCAGTACCATGAGTGCACATATACACATAAATACACAAAGTTGTGGAATCGTGAAGAAAAGGCAAGATGTATAAAATGTTAGCTATCATTTTTTCTTTTAATGGTAACGTTTGCAATAAAGTTCAATTTAGTACCATTACTCAATGCAATATATATATATATATATATATGGAACCAGGAGGGAAAATTTAATTTAAAAGTCTTCAATTGTAGAACGCAAACTTCTAGAGGGCCCACAAGTCTGAAGTAATCAATTTAGGTAAAGGGGTGGAGTTTTTTGTAGTCAAACATCAATGCCTTGAATTTTATGAAAGCAGCTATTGGTAGCCAGTGCAAATTGATATGCAGAGGTGTGACGTGTACTCTTTTCAGCTCATTAAAAATTAATCTTGCTGCTGAGTTCTGGATTATTACTAAAGGTTTGATAGAACTGGCTGGAAGACCTGACAAGAGTGCATTGCAATAGTCCTTGATCTTCTTGATGTTGAAAATATCTGATCTATTAGAAGAAAAGAATTGTTTAAAAAAATATATATTACCCTAGTTAATGAATGCTGTTCGTGCAAGCTAATGCATTAATTCATGTTAATGCACTGAACCTCACTGTAAAGTGTAATCCTTTACTTAATGGGAATCCACTGAAAAACACAATTGCTAATGGAGCAACACTAGACAGGTCACCATAATCAATGGATACATACAATAAAAAGTGATACATTAATTGAAAAAGAGTATCAGCCTTTCTTACCTGTTCGGGGCTCATCTTCTGGAGCTCCTCCTCCCAGGCGTCCTGTTGGCTGCGGTGGTATGCAGAGGGTGGGGCCAGGTCCTGCAGGATGTGGGGGTCTCTCTCGTGGCACAGGGCTGTGAGATGGCTGATGTACAGTTTCAGTTTACTGCGGTTCTGATTGAGGTCTATGAGTGGGGGGATAATCTGTCCAAAACAGGAATGAGGAAATGGGTTAGAGATAAAGAGTCATTTTAATCTCAGTTTTCCTTTACTGTTCAAGAATTAGATATTTGTACACGAGCCAGGGAGATAAAACGGCGGCGGGTATGCAGACGCATGCTTTAATGACAACACTTTTAGCAAGCCAGAACACAAGAGTTCAAATTTTGCTTGGTCACATATGATTGCATTCAAAAATGAAGAGGAAAAAAGAACAATATTCAGTGAAAGGTTGCGGATGATTATGGATGATAGACCACAGCTGAAACACATGAATCACGGTGAGAACAGTGGTAAAATAAAAATGTGTCAGGAGAAATATTACCATTCCAGGAACACAGACAAATAATCTCAGTTACCTGGATCGCTGCCGACAGATGCCCGGTCTTTACAAAACATCTCTATACACACAGCAGACACTCACACGGCTTTTCCATATCCATCAATATAATACATACACTTGTGAAGGGGGAATCCAGAAACCATATGTCTCGTGCCATGTGTGTATCCTACAGACTTCAACAAAGGATTCGGGTACAATGCATGATTAAGCCATTACATTTGTTTTCACATCCATCTAAAAATGAGATAAATAGCAACATGCTTGTGTTGATGTGAATAAGAGTTTGTTCTATTCTTTATTTTGAATGTCGTTGCCTAGGTCTTAAAGGCTTGAACTGGAACTGAAAGGCTGTTTGTTAATATATAATAATATAATAAATAGAATAAAGTATAAAATAGAATAGAATATATATAGAATAGAATATAGTGTTCCTGTAGCTCAAGTGGTTGTACGAATTGCGTTAGCAAGTGCAAAATTGGGGGTTCGAATGCCAGGGAACACATGTTAGAAAAAAAATGTTAGCCTGAATGCAATGCAAGTCACTTTGGATAAAAGCTTTTGCTAAAATGCATAAATATATAATGACATTCAGTACAGTTACATAGATTAAGAATAAGAATTACTGTATGGAGTACGAGCCTTACTGATAAAAAGCCATAATAATATAAAATGTCTTTTTAGAATTATCATATTATATTAAATTCAAATTATTTTAAAGTACTATTAAAGTAACATTTTAATAATTTTTAATACTACGCTAACATTGCGGATGGAAAACAGACTCAGATAACAGATATTTAAGTGTCATCTACACAAAATGATCAAACTTGCACACATTATGCACAATAATGCATATCTATGTAAGAGGACAGCTTGAATCAAGATGTTACATTAGCTGGTTTTTGGCTGCAGTGGTGAACCCATAAATTCTGGGATGAGAGAGGTGAGTATTGTTTTTGAAATACTATAGTACAACACAAGACGGAAGAAGATCTATTGAAATATTGTCTTATAAATACCCGCTCAAAGAGGGCCGAGAACATAGTAGGGCTTAGGGAGCTCTGTGAACGCTCCTCATCGCTCAGTAGCAGAAAGCAAATAGTTACCTGATTGTCGAGAAGCGGGGAGAGGAAACAGAGGCTAAAACGAAAGAGTGAGTAATGAGAGAGATGTAAGAAAAGAGTCTGCTTTCGTCTGAAGCAGCCCGAGCTCGCAGGAACATTTGTGTCCCCGCACTTTATTAATTCTTATTAACCTCATCTGTATCTTTCCAGGACAGAATGTTATTCTGTTTTCGTTGGCTTGCCTGAAGCAATGAAGGCTCTCTAGGGTGGACCCTGGCCGCGGAATGCGATCAAACGAAACTGTGAAAGAACAAGATGGAAGAAGGTGGAGGAAGACCAAGGTTGAAGAGCTTATGAGAGAAAAAGAAAGGCTAAAGTGGGCCGCTGGTTCTTCCTGGCTCTGGAACCAATTAGAGGGACGCAAACTGGGTTTCTGCATAGAACCGGAGCAGCAGACGCACAGAGACCTACATCAAGCTCTCGTTAGTCTACGGTCTAGCACAGCCCGGTCTCCAAAACCTACCAAGGCACATTTGGGTGCCAAAACTCAAACCCCTGCCTCATTGTGGATGAATAATAAAGCAGGAATTCATCTGTTGAAATCATCTTTTAAATCAGCTGTGACAAAAAATGTATCTACGTAACACAGGGCAGACCAATGGCGGATTCTTTTGTATCAAAGCCAGATCTAAAACAGCTTTAAGGGGTGACATGTCCTTCCGCATCTCCATCAGGTCTTGTCTCTCAGCCAAGTGGAGGATAGATGGGGCCTCCATTTTGACTGGCAACCACAGAAAGAGGGACGAGGCCTTAAAAAGGCGGTCTGATAGAAGCCCTCCAAACCACTGTGACAAAACGGCCGGGTGGATATGCTCGAAAAAACTGCTGAGTTAAAATAAACCCAGCCTTTGCGATGGTACCACATAAATGTACGCACACACACACCATTACACAGAGACTTGCTACATACATGGTTGACTGAAAGCATGCTGTGCACTAATAAGCTTTAAAAAGGTCCAACAAGTGATGGGATTTGACGTTTATTCCCTTCCCTTCCTCCCCATCTGCTCTTAGAAAGGATGAATGGACTCCAGTTTTCAGCTGTAGACAAATGCCCAAACATAGCGATATCCGTCACACTCTGGTTGTAAGTACTAAGTCAACACCTCTTTGATGGCAGAAATGGTCCAAAAAACCTCACCTGGAATCACCTGGAATCAGGTTAGTAATAAAAGTAAAAAAAAATGTGTATGATAGGGTCATGACCAGGCTTTGAAGATGGCCAAAGTTAGACCAGCTCTAGTTAACGTAGCACTAACATCAGTCTTGTCATGGCTGGTGATGTTTTCTGTCAACTGGGTGCTGTCATAACTGTTTGGCTTGTGCCTGTGTTGCCATTACCTTAAAAAAAGCCCTGTGGTAGACTGAGATCATAAATAATGCAACAATAACAGAAACAAATATCATGCCCAGGTGACAGATTTACAGCAGGGGAATTTTCCACCCAAAGCACCATTTGTCTCGTCTTGCTTTGTACACACGAGGGATAGAATTGGGTTCCTGTTTACCCATCATGCCTTGCATGACGTCTTGGAAAAATGATCTATTTAACAGCTCGTCCATCTTTCCAAGATGTCTCCAAGACAAGGTGTGCCAATATTTTTTTTTCAATCGAATTAATTACATGATACATCAATTAATTAATTAAATGGATTTAAATCACATATATTAACATTTCCTAAAAAGCCCCCAAATTAAAGTACAGGAAATCTAAAATCTTTATATTGTTGTTTTTATATCAGATATTAACATAGGCTCATTGTTTGTTCTATTTCCATATTATTGAACATAAACACCTTCTGCAATCCACATGTTTTTTATTTTTCTTTCTCACAGACATGTAAATGCATATATCTGGTATTTTTCGCTTTAAATGTGCTACATAAAATCTAATTTTAGAATAATTTGTGGTATCACTATATAATTTATTTTTTGGGGTTAAGTTTTTTTCCAGCAATAACAACTGTATTATTGTATATACTTTCCTTGTGATATAAAATATCTATGTCATAAGAAATTGTTCATTTCACCTACCCAAAGGTTCTCACGATGTCACTGAAAATAAAAACTACTAAAAATACTGCTAAGTGTGCCCTAACACAAAAAAAGCTCAATCACCACTGAATGACCGTTGATGTGACAGTGACAGAGAAAAGTCAGAGTCAGGACCCCTGGGACCCTCTACTGACCATCCAAGGACAAAAATATCAATAGACTCGGGGTATTGACCACAAAGACCCTTGTCTGTTCTCTTGCTCTTTGCCACATTGATCACCTTCTGGACCCCACACTGTAGCTCCCGCCTAAAGACTAACATTCGCAAAAGGCTTTACAGAGGAATCTGTCCATCTGCCCTTTCATTATGTTCCCTCTAAAAGAACCTGTCTTCACCAGATGCTGCGGTGTGTTGCATACCTATTCCTACCTGTCACTGTCATAACTTGAGAACCCTCTTTCTCAAAAAGACCAGGGAGAAAGAAAAGTCAGACCCCCTCAACAATGACTGGCCTCCTTTACATTTTCCCTCTCTCATTTATCACCTATCAGCTCATCGGTCGCCATTCGATACCCACACTGAGAGGCAGGAGCCTGGATCAATGCTGTCAGTCAGGCGGTCCATCAGAGACGAGCCACTGGCTGTTTCCTCAAAGACTCCAGAGGCTCGGCAGAACAGGAAGCCCCCGACGTGGCCTTGAAGCCCAGCTCAGAACAGCTTGCCCCAGGTGGGGGACAAAGTGCGGATCGCAGGCCTCTCTCACAGTAGCCGGGCTCCGGCACACGTCCTTCCCCGTGGCTGAGAGTTTTATTGGGCTATCCTCTTTCAGACTCGCTGTGCTATGTGTCCATGAGTGTTAAGGGGATAAAGATAAGGAGGGACTGCAAAGCTTCAAACCTGCGAGATGCTGACAAGGCTTGAGGGCCTGCCGTCGTAAAGTGCTTTTCAAGAAAGAGACAAATCACCTCCGCAGCATGCAAAAATACATGAGAGAATAATGACTGTCAAATAAAGGGTAAGGGGGTGAAGAGACACACACACCTCCCCAAAGCTCACACACAGAAACATATGTAATCCGAGCACAGAGCAGATCCGGATGGCAGATTAAGAGCAGGTGAGTCAGTCTGTCTTTCTATACTGTCATTTCATAAGCAACTGGCCACAATGCTTCCATCCACAACTCTTAATATATCTCGGTAGACCCCTCATACACACACACACACACACACACGGACACAAACCAATCTTCTAATTCTATCATTTGCTCAAGCATTATAGAATAAAAATAATTATTATGGTATAATCCAATAAAATAATCCGATCTAGTAAAATATTAAATTATAAATTATGGACCAAATTTGATTCTAATTTAAGTAACAAAAATGCATGTGTTTTACATTTTTATTATGATAAAAACATATCACTTCACATATCTAGAAAATGATTAAGTAAAAAAGAATTCAAAACAAAAAAGATTCAAAACAAAAAAAGAAAAAGTACCAAAAAGGTTAGTAAAATGCATATATATTTTAATCTTTATTAATAGCAATGCATATATATTTTATAGCAAAAATATTAAAACATTAAAATAAATATCTTAATAAATGTTTTTTTTTTTTTTTAAACAAAGTTGTCCTACAGTGCCTTTTTCTCTCTCGTTTGCTACAAAACAGCACTCATGTTTTAAGAGATGCAAGATTTATGCATGTCAGGGCTCCATTGCTGTAGCTTTTTATGAACTCAGAGCTTCGTCACCTATTTACGCAGGTTTTTATATAAATGCCATTAGATTTATACTGGTGGTGGGGGGGGGGGGCGGTTATGACTGTTAACTTACATGCCAGAGCTCTCCCAGTCTCTGCCTAATAGAATAAGCAGGTCTTTAATAGCACTGGGTGGGGGAAAGCAGGACAAAAAGCCAAGGCAGAGTACTGTTGACTCTGGAGAGGGATGGAGAGAGTTTTTTCACCAAGGAACTCCCAGTGTCACCATCATAGCGCCATTTAAACAGACCATGAAGGCTGGCGTCTAGGGACAGCATTCCATTCATTGTGTGTTTGTGCGTGTGTGTGTATCCAAAGCCGTAATGAGCAAAAAAGACTTGAAGCTGCCAAAAAGAAATTAGCCTCTGGAAAAGGGAAGTAAAGCTGTCGTGTGGGCTGTAGTTTAACTCCAGGAAGTCGGAGGAGTGGCCATTGGGGTTGTCACCCTGAAGCTGAGGGGTGTTAGGGTGAAAGGAGGTCCTGACCTCTTCAAACGGAGGTTGAGGGGCATCATTAACCGGGTGTGCTGAAGAGAAATCAGAGGAAGGGGTGAACATGTAGCAAAGCTCCAGAACATCTATCCCACTGTGAGGGCCAACCAGACAAGTTAATGACTTAAAGCCAGATCTGAGCATAACTACAGGGAGCTCAGAAAACATGGACGGAAGACTTCAATCTTAACCATAAATGTGTCACATTTGACTTTAAACTTACGATCCAAGGAAGACCTTTGACTTGAGTCTGTTTCTTTAATGGCATCTTTTATCTGAGGTCTCAAAAAGCTGTCTGCTGTTTGCAGTATTTTTGTTGTTTGACCAACTTCTGTCTCCTTTGCTATATTTTTATGCCTCTGAGCATCCTAAGGAATCAAAGTTTGTCTGGAATAGCTGAGAAACTGCAGATACGATGAATGGGAATGCCAACAGATACTGTAGCTTTCTCCGGCTATTATAAGTGACTTTAAGCAATTTTGTTGCAGAAAGATCCAAACAGCTCCAACTTTTGGTGTCACTCTCTTGTCTCACTGTCAGTGCTCCATGAGAGAAGGAGTTTTGAGAACAGCTGTGGATGGAGAGATCTAAGGAGAACCACATCCTGAGGTCAAAGGTTTTCCCCTGTTTACCACTCAACACCAGAAGACTTATGCCGCTACGCATGTAAAGACGGGGCAGAGGAAGCAGAGAAGCTGAAAATGGGGTTTGAGGTGGGTTCAAGGGTGCAGACTTGGTAGAGATGGCTCTAACAGACTCCCTCTGTCTCAGAGGTAAGAAATACACAATCCTCTGCTCTCACACCTGGTCCTCAGAGACGGGAATAATTTAGGTGAGGAGGAAGTGTGTCTCAGTGGTTCAAAGAGAAATTGACATGTTCACATAGGCCTATAGAACACACACAAAGATATATAATAAATTAATTATTCTTTTTTACATTTAAATTTAATTTTATTAATTTTGTTGTTTTGACTTTAAAAAGTTAGATTTTTTTTCAGTAAACATTTTCAAGTAATGAAGAAGGCTTTCTTCACATTTTTAGTTTTACTTTAAGTTTAATTAACTATAATGACCCTGTAAATAATATAAATATTTAGATCTATTTAATTTGCAATATAATATTATTTAGGAATTTATAATAAATAAATAAATAATCATAAAATTTTAAATATAAAAAAATACCATGAACAATCAACCAATGTATGTAATTTCATAATTTAAGTGTAATATCTTCTTTAATTATAAAACACTTGAAAAGTATGTGACACATTAAAACTTATAAAATCTGCATTTAAAAAAAAGAAATCACTATGTGGATATGTGGTATCTCTATGCTTTTGATATAAGTTATCTATATATTTTATGTTTATGTAGTATACACCATTGTTTCACCTAGCTCTAATTTCAAATGTGTACTTGTGTGCTGGTGTGGTAAAAAAAAAAAAGCTCTGCACATATGTGTAACATGTTCACCTGCAATGCCTCTTTTAAGTGTGAACCACACATGGCAGGTTTCCCTTTTTATTGACTGATAATAGAGGTAGTTCTAGGCCCTCAGTTTTAGGCTTAATTGGAGAGCTGGGTAAACGGAAACAGACTGAACCCAGGGTTAGGTGGGGGAGAGACAAAGAGGAAGCTGCAACGGAGGAAGAAATAAAAGAGAGGCAGAAGTGCTGCAGTTTCCACCCGTCCGGTCTCCAGCACTCATTCTGTCCACGGCTGGTTAAGTGCTAAATGAACTGGGAGATTTAAGGTAGTTGTTGGACAGCTTAGGCAGGGTGCTGAATCTGAGTCAGCTCTATCCTATCAGCTTTAAATCAGACCAGTGGCATCCACAGGGGGGCCAGGAGCGCTCAACTTGTTCCAGGCCCCCCAGCCACAGCTCTGGAAAGCATTAAGGCATATTCAAATGTCGCAAGGATTTTTTTTAGCAGTATGAAGCTAACATTCAATGGGCGGACATTAGACATCTTGCATACATGTCTAAGCAGCCCTAGCAAAAAAATAAGAATCTGGAAGTGAACAAATCAACACATTTTCAGTGATGAATCCCGGGGATATACTGCATAACTAATACAACACCAGTTCCAGATGCATTGTTTTCCAATGAGTTTGGTTAACATGCATGGTACTTGCCTTTTACAACTTGGCGCTCACTGCAATATTCATTCTTTTCAGTCTTTGAAACGAATGACTGCATTATCAGTTAGCAGTTAGACTCTCTAAAGTCATGAGGATTTTCCACAGCTCACGGTCATGGACCATTACTGAGTAATATTATGAGCACTTTCCCCTCCTAACCTGGAGAGGGAAGCCGACGGGCACAGTGCCCAGGGTAGGGCTCCCACGTCCGCCCATTAACACATCCAGAAATGGCACCCTGGACCAGGGGGCCAAAACGTTCCGACCACATAATCCACCACAATGAGCCTCAAACTTTACTGTTTCAACAGCTTACGCAGAAACTCTGGCCATGCTAGGTTCACTGGGTTTGAGGAGGGAGGAGTCATGTGATTATTTGTTATGATAGGATTGTTAACATTCATTTGGTAATTCTGAGGTCAACAACAGAAATTCATAGTTTTATTATCGCCAGCACCCAACAATTAATGAAGATTCTGAGGGGAGATATGATGCAATGGTGGGTGAACGCAAAAAAGAGGGCACTTTCATCAAGAAGCATTCAGCAGAAATGCGGTGATTCGATTGATATCTTTAGTCTATTTTCCTACTTTACCCTCTGACATAGACTAGGCAAGCAGAACCCAGCTGGCCAGTATGTCCTTGGGTTGCTTAGTTCCAAGAGGGAAACCAGAAACACGGATGCACCATTAAAATGTATTTTTCCTGAGTGATGCATCCTGGGAGAGAGGGCCAAGATGTGTGGTTTGCTGAGGCCTTAAAAAGCAGGACAGTCAGGCAGTGAAGCAAGACCGGGCAAACAAAACTGCCCAAAAAAAGCAACATTATGCCTGAGGGAGTGAGAAAGAGAGGGAACATTAAGAACGAGTGAGAGAGGGCAAGAAAGTGTACATCAAAAGAACCACTTATGTATCTTCAAAAATGAACAAATTTTGCCCCACAAAGCAGATAAAGTCCAAACTGCAGGACTATTTATAGCTGGACTGGAAATCGTGAGAAACAGAACATGTTGAGATAACTTCTGACATGACTAGTGAACTTAACCTCCCCAAACACGTACCATCTCCAACTGAGCCAGCTCAGAATTCCTCTCAGGAAAATACATATATTGACATACACCATGAAAACCAGAGGTGGCGTGGGAAGTCATCACCTATCCGGCTGATGCTAAGCAGAGTCTCTCTCAGAATTCAGCAGAGAATGTTCAGCCAGAAGCCTTGATAGAGGAAAGATTCAATCCTATACACTCCTATACAAGCTCTTATTGGTGAGCTCATCCTTCATGACATCATCTCAATTCTTAGATGCCGCTGTCTCAACTCTCTTCCGATTGGCTATTTAAAAGTAACCGCTGCAGAACTACAGCCATTCATCTCTTGTCCAAGAGTAGTCATTGGTCTCTCATCAAGCCGAGCAAGAGGCTCCGATTACAGTGTCAGATAAAACACGTTGTATGCGTGCTTCTGGGACCAACTGGTTGATATCTGTCGCACACTTAATTGGCTCAAAGTCATTTCAGTCTACTGGCCTCTCCCGAGACACTGTGAGCAATGGCAATCTGTTAAATGACCTCTGACCCCTCGTAAGGAGTTAGGGTATGTTTCCAATGACACCCTATTTCCTAATTTCCTGTGGCATGCTCCTACTCTGACAAAGGGAGAAGCGATTCCTCTTGGAGAGTGACTGATTGAGCCATTTGGGGTACAGTGACTATCTTCTGTTCCTGGGATGTAGATCTCAGTTTCATGGTAGAGGAAGTGGGGCAGCATGGTTCAGGGGCTCCGCAGAAACCCCAAGTTTGTGCTCTGCCAAAACGAAGTCCCCTAGACTGAGTGGGGGCCCCACCACTGTCTACCCTCCTGTCTGCACCAGGCGCATGGAGCCAGAGGCCAGTTTTATATTGAAATCATATGGAGGTGGGAAGGTTCAACAATGACCCCCTGCAACTTCCCTCGCCGCCACATGTTTCCCATTTTAATCTAATTATAAATATTTGGACTGGAATCAGTTGGAATCAGAAAGAAAAAAGTCAAGCTGGAATAAACAATGCAAGTAACAAAAGGCAAATAAGAAAGCAAACATGCATTTTGGGTTTATATTAATGACTAAAACAGAGCTGTTGAAATTTTCCCCCTCTGACCACTGAGCCATTTTTGAGTTGAAAAAAATAAAAACCAAGTCAGCAACGAGGTCTCTGTTCTCTTACTGAGGGGTGGGACAGTTTTAATAATGTGGGCAAATGGTGGGTGGTTGCGCTCATGGGACGAGTTCAGCAGAGGTTACAACTTCAGAAGGGTACCCACTGACCCCTGGAATATGCGAGTGATAGCCAAACTGTTTCACAGTTTTCCATTGAATTGAACCATCCAAATGGTAAGTAATGTCTACGGTTGTCAAATAGAGGTGACACGACAATGGTCTTCAATACTTTTGTTGCTCCACATGCTAGCACCCGCTCTAGCATTATGTCGTATGTGAGTCACTTTAAAAACAAACTAGTGACAAAAGAAAGATAGAGGAATTAGAAATTTAGTGAGGCAGATACAGCAAAGGAAAAAAAGTGGTGAATTAACCTGTTTTGGGAGGATGGAAACAAATGCTCACAAGGATGTCTTGCATCCTGCTCTGGGCCTTATGGTTTTCACCGAAAATGAAATGATACAGTCAAGTTTGTGTTAGTGAACTAGGGCTGATCCAAATACCATTTTTTGAGCTTCGAAGCTTTGGTAGTAATGAACACTGAATATTTGAAGCTTCGGAGGGAGGGGGCTGAACATATTCTTCTCACAACACCGTGCCGACACCGGACGTCACGCCATGACAAAATACAAGAGAAACTATTGTGACATACTGACACAAATTTCAAATGTTTTACAGTGGTCGCTTTGTCGTTCCAGTGTAGACAAATTTTAGCTGTTGCGGCCATATAACTGTCTGGTGTAGACTCGGTGTAATAAAGGCAGGAATCTATGTGTGTCTGTCTGCATTTTTATTACATCGAGAACCGGCATACTACTTACTGAACTCTTTGTCAAACTTTAAAGGTTTTTCAATCTTGATGTTCTGTTTCAAATCGCATATTTGGCACATTTTGTCTTGTCCTCACTCAATTTAAAGTGCTCCCACACAGCTGAGGACTTCTGCATTTTTGTCTTCTCTTCCAGATGAAATGAATCATGACGCTCATGATGTTAACTCATGGGTTGGTTCATAATCAAGCGCGAATGAGAACCATTTTGCGGCAAAGGCCAGGTGTTGATAAAAATAAATAAAAAAGAACATTCAAATCTCAAAATTTAAAATCGGATGCCAACCTAATGAACAAATATTCAAGTATTCTGGTCCAGCCCTTAGGTTTTTCCCACTTCCTTTAGACATCCAGTCTAAAACTGGACAAACAGACAAGAAGCCAAGTTACTTCAAAATGGTTGATGCTTTATCAGTCCTACTGACATTTGAAGCTAACTCTGTCTTGACATTTACCTAAAGTCAGAGCTTATAAATATTCTGTTAGCGAAACAGGAATAACTCTGAAAGATCCCTTACTCGTGGGTGGCAATTTCCAGAACTCCAGAACATTGAAAAACCACACACATTTATCACACAGTGACATTGAAATGATTGAAGAGGACATCAAAAGCAGACGTGTATCAATTATCCACAAATCTACAAGAGAAAATGCAAAGCCCAAAAGTACAACACAAAACAGAGTCAAGGACCAGAGGGCATCTGTTAATACACACCTTACAACGCACCACACCGATTGAAATGGACAGCATTTCATTATAGCTAAAACCGATTCCGGGGTTGCTGTGGGTTATCATGCCAAAGGGTGAGCAATTAAATAGACCTCGACCACCCACAATTCAACATGAGGGAGATCAGAGTCATGTTCAGATTATTACCCTCTCTAATTATGTGCTTGTACGTACGACTGCAGTTTGCCCTGAGAACATGGTTCGGAGAATACGGGTGCCCTTTATGTGAGCCTTAATACATTCAGAAGCTTGGGGTCTTGATCTCCCCTGCTAAATGCCATTACAAGTTTTACATGGTCATATGAGCTGCAACGTGGGTGCAGTGGACGATCGGAATTCTCCCTCTAAATGTATCATAGAGGCTCAGACGTTAAGAACTGCGAACGAAGCAAAGACATTAGCGAAAGGGGCCCATTAATTGCTTGAAATAGGACACAGTGTATGTGGGCAGCTTTCTGATTAAAACCCTCCCTTCACACTGCCCGGACCACTGCTCACACAATTCCACTCTGTTCTCCAGCGCTCTGTTACGCCTAATTGCACTCACAGTATAGTGCACAGTTTACCACATGCGATTGTTCATGGGATGGACATGTGTTATCTGTGGGCTGCATCAACGGGGAGCGACCTGCTAATTAATTCAAGTCAAAACGCCACATGGCATTTAGCATCACCATGGACATGGGGCAACGGCTCTGATGGGAGAGCGCAACCGGCTGTGCATGTGTCCTATGGTTTGAACATGTGCAGCTCATATGTATTCTACGGTCTATCTGTTTCCTCAAAACCATCCATCAAAACTGTCAGGTGTGGAAGCAAATATGAGAATGTTGTTGTTTTTTTGGAGGGAATAGACAGGAAAAGACCAGAGCAGTCAAAAAGCAGACAGGTCGATTTGTTCCTTGGCTGTCTGTGTAAAATAATAAAGGTGAAGGGAAGAATTCAACTCTTCTGCGTGACAGAAATCCTGAATAGATGTTTGACAAGGGATGGGAAAGTAAATGTCAATTCAATAACTGCTTGAGTCATTTATCGAAATCAAGAGTGATTTTAAAGGTTTAAGCTGCATTGATTTATTCATAAAAGCAGAAAGTAAAGCAGTTGGCTTTGTAAACTTTTTTTTTTTTTGGAATAAAACACTTAAAGGGGGGTGAAATGCTATTTCATGCATACTGAGTTTTTTACACTGTTAAAGAGTTGGATTCTCATGCTAAACATGGACAAAGTTTCAAAAATTAAGTTGTACGTTTGAAGGAGTATTGTTCCAAAAAAACCTCTTCGGGTTTGTCTCAAGTTTCGGAAAGTTTTTTTCGAGTATGGGTCTGTGTGATGTTAGATGGAGCGGAATTTCCTTATATGGATGCTAAGGCACTTCTGCCGGAAGGGCGCGCACTCCCGTATAGCAGAGCAATGAGAGCATAACATACATTCACTGATCAGAGCGAGAGCATCGCGAAATGTCACAAAAGAAGTGTGTTTTTGGTTGCCAGGGCAAGACAACCCTGCACAGATTACCAAAAAAAAAACCAGCATTAAGGGACCAGTGGATGGAGTTTATTTTTACAGAGCATCAACGGAGTTGTGCAAGTGTTTTTGTTTGTTCCCTGCATTTCGAAGATTCTTGTTTTACAAACAAGGCCCAGTTTGATGCCGGATTTGCACATCGTTTATTTCTTAAGGATAATGCAGTCCTAACGAAAAAGGTTCACGATCGTTTGTTGGAACCGCAGGCGGTGAGTAAAACTGCTTCAAATATCTCTGTGTTGTTAACTTAGCTATCGGCGCGTAAGCACATCAAGTAAACAACATGCGATGTTGTCATCAAACTGCACTTTCCACATATACAGCTTAAAAAAAAAGAAAAGAAAAAAAGACGACATAAAGTGGAACTTAGTCATTTTCCAAAACCGCTAAGCAAATATATACAGTTTCAATA
This sequence comes from Carassius auratus, assembly GCF_003368295.1. NCBI lineage: Eukaryota > Metazoa > Chordata > Actinopteri > Cypriniformes > Cyprinidae > Carassius > Carassius auratus. The sequence goes on along the minus strand of NW_020524890.1, from coordinate 80,456 downwards.
CATACTACATAGAGACATCCTGCTGTACTCGTTGCTGATGCTGCTCTTGTTCAATTTCAGCCTCTGGATCGGATTCTGGATCATAAATAAATGGCTGAATCTGACTGTTAGCCATGGTTTGTTTTGGATGATGTTTTTTTCTTCATGGTAATGTCACAGCTTCCACATGCTCTCAACGCAAAACCCTACTCGCGCTCGTGATTCTTTAGCTCCGCCCACACGTCATGCCTCCAGGCGCTCGTGTTTTTCCGTGAAAAAACGGTACAGACTGTCTTTCTCTTATGAATATATTAAAACTAAAGACTTTTTGGAGTTATGAAGGATGCAGTACTACTCTATAGGTAACAGGATATTGAGTGAAAACAAGCATTTCACCCCCCCCCTTAAAAAATAAATACATGCATCATAAAGATACAAGAATAAAAATACAAAAGCTTCTGTAGCCTTCTATTTTTTATGTCATTCAATGTTAAATAATAATAAAAAAGAAATATAATACATATAGATGCTTCTGGTATTTTATGATATATTTCATTTATTTATTAATTTATGTTCAATTGTTTATTCATTTATTTTTTACACTTTTCTTCACTGCAGACCAAATCAGAACAGACATGTGACCTATTTTTGTGAGGACAAAGGGAAACTGTTTGTGTGTTTCTGACCATTTTCTGACCAGTTTCTGACCAGTAAAAAAAGTATTAAACAATCAGCACCAACCTATTCCGAAATGAGGCAGACAAAAAAAAACAGAATGATAGAAAAATCACAGGACATGAGAACAATGAGAGAGAGGAAAAAAGACCAAAAGAAGAAAGAAATGGAAGGACGAACTGGAAAGTGCTGGTGGAGAAAAAAAAGCACACTCAAACACTTAACACACAATGAAATACAGAAGAAGAGTGTCATTCCCCATTTATACATTCCTCACCCTTCTGAACAAAATGGCTGGGAGAGGGCATGTGATTGGCTATGCCCAAATGCCCTCCTCATCGTCCTATTGGTGGAAAATGAGTGCAGGTTTAATCCAAGGCAGCATGGGATTAAAGAAAGAAGTTATTAGTGGGTTAGAGCAGGTCATTTGATGCGCTGAAATTTCTTAAGTGACCAATTTTAGAATTTTACAAACACTCAGTGAGGAGCAGCAGAGTTTTTCCCATGAAGTGAAAAAAAAAAAAACCCCGGAATAGTTATAAATAAGAGTTAGACAATGCTCCCATTGATTTGGTGATTAGTTAGCCATTGAACCAAAGTGAAACAGCATTAAAAGCAACAGGTTTTGCCCCAAAAAGTGGCGGCTATGCTGCAACAAGAATTGAAACCATAGCAGCATGAGCTTGAAATTAGTAACACACGTGGCCTCTATCCCATCTGTCCTGGATGGCTGTGGAAAATACCTGTAATGAATGCTGTCTGAGGTCCCTGTTGGTCCCAGGTCTGCAGTCGGCATGTTTAGGTGATAACAGTGTGATCGGGGAGGTTTGGAGCGGGCTCAGGTGTTGATGTGTGAGGGGTTTCTTATTTGAGTTGGAAATATGTAAGTGAGAAATGAAGATCACAGGAAAATGTGAGCTAAAAGACAATAAATAGGGTTTGCGATGGGGGAGATGCCCTGGGATAGCTTTATAGCAGATTTCTGTGTGAACATGGGAGATTGTGTGTATAGACAGAGTTCCAATGAGCTCACATACACACACACATGTAGGTAGGTGGGAATAGCAGTACATGTGTCGAGGCCTGGGCGGAGTGTTGTTGATTGATGCGTTTCTTTCAGCATGTGAATTAGGATGTAGCACTTGAACTGGATTACTCCAGGAGCCCATGGACAGGTATGACACACAGCGTTTAACGCATCAAGTCATGTCATTTGTGCTTCCTGGGAGAGCTGGGACAGGAGAATGCAACAGGCTGTCCTTTCTCTTTGAAATTTCACTTTCTATTCATCCTTTATCATGTCAGTTCTTTCCCTTTTCTCTCGTTATGAACTAATTCCTGTTGGACAGCCATCCAGAGGAGAGGCTTAAGGCAAAGGAATTCAACATTTAAAAGCAACAAAGAACAAAGCCAGTTAAATCTTCCAGAATCATCCTGTGTGCCGGAACTATTCCAAGAAAAACACTACACTCAGGGATGTGTGTGTGCGTGCACATTCATGAATGAGAAAACGTGATCTTTTTTTTCGGGGGGTGACCCAATATGAAATATTACACAAATTGGAGCTGAGGATGCTGTGCCTTATTGGATATGAAATATGTAATTTCCTGTTGTTTACGCTTGGTTATAATGGCTTTTTTTTATAAATCAGGATATGGCCTTTAGGGGTAAATCGGATGGAGTGAAAGAAAGAAAGAAAGAAAGTTTGTGTAACTTCTGTGATTTTTTAACCCGTTTTATGGTGATGTGAAAGTTAAGCCCATTCATTTAAGATAACTTGTCTCATCAGGCTACACATAATTTAAAGGAATAATTCATATCCTTACATAAATGGCATGGGATTTAGGATTAGGGTTTGTCTAAATCACTTAACCTAAGTATGATCAATCATTTAAACCCCACTGAAGAAGTAAAGGATAAAAATGTACAAAGTGGTTCTGTAAAGTGCACTCTGATTGACTCACCTGATCTGGAGAGGGTTTGTGATTGGTCTGGTCAGAATTGGAGGCCTTGAGGTGGTCATCCTCATAGTTATCAGCTATTAACTTCATGCGGTTCTGCGTCTGTAAAAGATACAGCTCATTGTAAACTACTGCCAAAACACACAAGTACAGACACACTTTTTCCCCATCATTTCGAAATGAGCCCAGTCTGACTCTAAGCCTGGTAGTCTTGGGGCTTGAGTTATCAAATCTCCATCTCAGCCCATGCTGTTAGGAGTGGAAATTTTATCTGTATGAACTCAATTACAAGCATTATAAGCAGTGATTCTGATATTCGTTTTGATAGACAGAGTATTACTCCAAGCCCTACTGCGAGAGGGGATCACAGCATATTCACGCAAGTTTCAGCTGGAATGAATTTGAGCGGAGATCAGTGGAGATCTTTTAAACCCGGAGGAGAAGGGTGTGAAAAAGCAATAACAGAGACAGTGAGAAAAGAGCCGGGTTGTAGAGAATAGAGAACAAAACACTAGCTTCTCTCAAATATAAACACATATGCAAACTCACCTCCCTGCTTGATACAGATTCAAGCCTCCACATGTTCAAACCATTGCACAGATTTAACAAGCGCCCCAAGGTTTCCGTGTCTGTGCACCTCTTGGATTAGAAATGCTCTAATTTGTTTGAGACAAGGCTGAGCATACATGCTTTGACACACTCAGCCGTGGTGCTCATGTGGGCGGCATGAGTTTGAATACAGCATGCAACAATTAGACATAAAACAAACATTTTTCACAACTTCACATTTTGTGTTTTACATTAGAAATTGACATTTGTAACATGAGGGTATATAAATGATAACAGGAATGTCATATTTTAGGGTGAAATATTTCTGCAAACTTCAAGTTGGGGTCAATGTAATGAAGCCTTATCGGATATCATCCTTAGTTTTCGTTAAATACAGCTAATTTGAATTGACATCTATGGCAGGAATAAGGAAAAATGCACATGATTACTTCTGGCAAGCCGACCATCACAACTGACTCCACCACCGCGCAGGGATGAAATGAATCAATATGACATTACGTTCGAACAAAAGTGGACCCACACCCTGGCCTTCTGGATTCTTCGGCTTGTTTCCCGGCTGCTCCCTGACCAGAATGTGATGGTTGGGCTCCTTCTGTTTGGTTTTCTCACCCTCTTCCCTCTACCTCTCACACTTCCAATTTTTCTCTCCTATCCTCTCCTCTGTTACAGTAATAAACAATGTTAACCAACCACAGGGATACCATTGGGTTAAATGGGCCAGATAAACCAGTCTTTGTACATGTTTGAGTCATGTCAATGCAAGTGGCCTATGTAAGAGTTAGTATCTTAAAAGGACAGTCCACAGAAAAAAAATTAAATTATGTCATCATTTATGCAACCTCATGACCTATTCCAAAAATGGTTTGCTTTGCTAGGTGGAAGTCAGGATGGTCCAATGTTCTCCCCACAAAACATTCTTTAAAATATCTTCTCCTGATCTCAACAGAAGAAACAAAGTCATATAGGTTTGAGAAAATGCACAGAAAACAGACATCAGCATTTTGATGCCTCTGGTTGCCTCGATTTCTTGTGTAGGCACGACTAGTTCTTTACCTGTTAACAAGCCACTTAGTCAGAGGTTAAATAAAAATGTTGAACAAACAACCTCTGAGCAGCTCTTAGACACCTTGTACTCAACAACCTCTTAGTTTTTCACTCTGCCCCAGAGAAGGCAGCAGTCAGCATGGAGGAGGAGAAGAAGACCAGAGGCCGAGACGCTACGAGGGGAAGCTATTATAGCCCCTGGAAAAAACCCCGCAACATTTTAGATCAACTGTCACTACCTCACAAGGAAGAAAATACCCCATTCGAGACAATTTGTTCCACATGCTCAGTGGGTTAGTGCGAAGGATTCAGGGCGAGGGTTCGGAAAGTCAGGTTTAAGCTCTCTAGCTTGTAGCATGTATATCCTGGTATAGACCAACAGAAAGCATAAAAGTTATCATGATAAAGACAAATGTAGAAGAGGGGGGGGGGAAACATTAGGCATAACTGGATTTCCCAGCGTGAACATGCATTTTTCATTTCCTCTCTTGAAAAATCGGAAAAAAAGAAACATATGTACAAGAAAAAAAAGGATAGAAAAAAACCCCCTGTAAAAACAAACAGTTTGCCTTAAAGCTGTAAGATTTCAGGGTTTGAGGGCCACAGAGCACCTACAGATGACTCTGGCCACTGGAGAGAGAGAAAATCATTTGCAAAGCAAAGGAGAGAATGAGAAAGAGAGGGAGTTGGTATTTGCTCATTTGCCGGCTCATGAGTGAAGTGGTTTTCGATACCGACCGAGTTTAGTGGGGCACAGGGACTCATAAAATGTATATTGAACTGCACTGGGGAAATCTTTGCTCATAGGTTTGTACAATCGAACAAGTGTGTATATGTGCACTGGGGCGCAATTTTGTTTCTGACATTGTGACTGACTCAAGGAACAGTTCGCTGAAAAACATTTATTCACCTTCTTGTGTTCCAAACTGTATGACTTACTTTCTTCTGCAGAACACAAAAGAAGATATAATGATGGATGTTTGTTCATGCTATAAAAGTCAACAGGGTTCAAAACCTAAAAAGCAGGACATTTTTCAAGAAATTCTCTTTTTTGTGTTCCATAGAAGAAAGTAAATTATACATGAATATATGGTGAACTATGCCTTTATATTTTTGTCATTTCCTCACACAAAGTTATTGAATAGTTCAGGAGACTTGTATTATAGTTGTTTGGTTCAATTTTGCTGGGCTTTTTCAAACTTGACAGCAAGTATGGAAAAAAACAATGTGAATATTCTTCCAAACATCTCCATTTTGGGTAATAACAGTCAGAAAAAAAAGTGTATCATTTTTCATTCAGTCAAACTGTGAAAGTTCTCAGGGTTAATAAAATGATTTATGAGGCAATACTGCAAATCTGCCACAATTTTCCTAAAACATGCCAGAGTTACTTAAACATCACTAAGCAGTTCCCTCTACCTCCCTCAGGCTGACCCACTCTAACTTACTGAGAATGAAAACAAGGAGATGATTTTAAAAAAATGCTCAAGCTCACATTTTTGTTTTGAGAACAGGTGAGGAGTGTTGTTGCCACTCTCCAAGCAGAAGAGGCCCTCCGCCAGGAGATAAACTCACAACGAAGAAGAGAACGATAAAGAGGAGACAAATAGCTACAAATGTCCATGTGTGCCCTTCGACCCTTGTTCATGATCGCACCAATGACATCATGTACCCTACATTACTAGGAGCCACTATACCTCCTGGATTTACTTTGGCAGAGCATCCAACCTTTACACCAATCCAAAAGACGTGCCTTCAAAAAAGCAAGGAGGGAGGAATCTCAAAGATGTCGAGGGGGTCCACAGGGAGGTGTCTGTGTATATACATGAGGAAAGAGGAAGGTGCGGGTGTACGTTTGTGGAAACCGGATCTCCTCAAAGGGCCGGAGGGGTTCTGAAGAGCCGATCCCAGATGGTTATAGAACAGGGAGGTACACTCCAAACTTAACAGCTCATATGTGAGCCATAAAGCAAAAAAGAAAGGAAAGGTGGCCGGTGCAGGAAAAAAGAGGAGATGGTGGTGGACAAAGCGGGCTTGAGTCAGAGACAGTGAATTGGAACAGAAGGTACTGGGCAAGGGGAGAAATGGGGAGGTTGGGAAGGAATGTAAAATGGGAAAACAAAATGTTCAAGCTAGCAGGTTAACAAGCAGATGGATAAGCAAGAGCCTGTTAAGAAGCCCTCCCTTACATCCATGTGTAATAAAATTGACCATGAAACCAGATCCTTGTCTGAGTGGCTTATGGCAAGGGAACGGTTGTGTGTGTGTGTGTGTGTGTGTCGGGGGTTCAGGAATCCAGCACATGGGGCTCTGCTTCTCTACTTTGCTTCTTGTTCCAAGACCTCACTTTCCTCAAAATTCCTTCAGCTACAGGCAGTGATATGGACCTGATAAAGCAGAGCGGATGGGGGACGCACACTGAGCCCCGTTGCTTGAGTGCACTGCAGCATTTACAAAAACGCAATACAACTCCTCAAGTTACTGCCACCAGCACAAAACATCGCAAAGCTCGAAGCTGGAATGCTTCTAAATGCCACACTTTCCTGTTCTTTCTACTTCCCTTATCCGTCTTAGCATTTCCATCTTTTTGTCCTGCATACCTTGATTGCTTGTTTGGATTTTTCCTCTCCTTCTCTCACACATTCACTTTCTCTCTCTCTCTCTGCTCTTATGATAATTGTCAGGAATGCTGACCTCAATTCTTTGGTTTCCGTCCCAACTGGAGAGCTCATTTGCTCACTTAATCTAATCATTTTCACAATTATTCTACTTCTCCGCCATTATCATTTTTCTCGCCCACTTCCACCCTCCCCCTGTCTATTGCAACTCAAAAAATGCTGACGCGCTGCCAAAAAAAGGGGACAAAAATTGAACATTTGAAAAAGCACCGACTCACAATTCTCTGTTGTTGCTCAGAATTCAGTGCGATATCAAAGGCCTTTTTGTCAAGCTCATAATTGGAGTCACGGAAGTAAAACAACATAACGAGAACCTTTCCTAAACTTCCAGAGTAAAGTGACCTTTCCACAGCACCCCGTGACTTCTAGAGTTCACAACCTCAATCTATTTCCTCTACATCCCACCTTTCCACACCTTGCAAAGTTTATCTTTAGTTTCAGACATAAAAAAATACAAAATATTGTGTATACACAATGCAAAGATTTAACTATACTGGCAAGACTAAAACATCCTGACTGAATAAGCATAGACTCACTGCTTGGAAAAGCTGGAAGAGGACTGGGAGAGTTGCCAGAGATATGACATCCCCAAAGCTGCATCTGAGTTGACAATCAAAAGTTTCACACGTCAAGGTTTCCTTGGAATGGAAAGCAGTAGCTTAAACCAGAGGACAGCCTGGACAGCTCAGTGAGCTGAGCAGCAGACTCTGAATCTGAGGCTTCTGGGTTTTCAATTGCACATATTTAATGTGTGTCAAAGTACTCAATCACAATAATAACATAATGACTATAAAATTGCGTAATAGATGGGGCAGCATTTAGTATTTCAAATCATGTTTTGTCTTTGGAACAGGCATGACTCCTAAACTTTTTATTACACTGAGTAATGAATGTAATAAATAGATTAAAAAATCGGTCTGTGTAAGAAACCCAACATTTGAACCAGGTCATGGACAAGAATCAGACTTTCACAGACATTTGGATTACAGGCAATTTTGCTGTAAATAATGTTCAGTTTCTTGCACAAACTGATAGTTTCACTTCATAAGACCTCAATATATCATCGAGCCACAGATATACATGTTTTGTTGCCTAATATGCTTTTATTCTCTCACAGTCACAGTAGCTGTTGGCTTGCATTTTATGAATCACCAAAGACCATGATTTCAGCTAATAATCTTTACTGTTACACTGAAAAATCAAAAATGTCATTTTTTTCCATGGAAATATTCAAAGTGTAAAGGTTAACTATATAGAGTATTGATGTGTAAAGTATAAAGTTTGATGTAAATATAACTGCTTTTATGCAAAGGTTAAAACAAAACACTTTTACTACTTTTGGCTCATAAAGACTAACATAAATGCAACAAAACAAGCATCTTCCACTATAAACATAGGAAAACTCCAATAAAATGATGAATATTTACAGGATACTGCACTAATATTAGGTTTCCACTGTCAACTATTGAACTTTACTTTGGTTTTGTGCACTTTGATGTTTGATGTTGCTGCCCTTTACTACTCTAAACAATGAACATTAGAATAATGTGATTGAGGATGAAAAGAAAGTCACAAATAGTCAAGAAGAGTTTAGATCTCTGTCATGGTCTTTTTTCAAACCATTAAAAGTAATTACTAAGTCTCAGAAGTTGTTAAAGACGCCAAGACATCAAAAGCAAAGATAACACAAAAATACAGTCCCAGATCCCTGCATGAATAACAGTCGCTGAGATAAGCTCCTTGGACAAGCATGACAGAAAGGATTCTACAGTGCTCCCATGATTGTGAGCTGCAGTGCTTCCAGTGTTAGAGGTCTGGGATTATAATCGAACAGAACAGATAACTGGGAAATAGGTGGAAACAGAATGGTCTCTCTGTTCTGGTAGCCCAGAGGGAAGCAAACAGACTTCTTTGCTCAGTTAGAACAGCTCTTTCTCTCTCTCTCTTGCGCCATACATACAGTACACCAAATACGAAGGGGTGGTAATTGGGAAAATGTACAAACTGGTTCATATTTCCTTCAAATAATATAAAACCGATTGCATTGCATTTAATATTTTTAGATTTCTACATTATTTGATGGAAATATGAGTGGTTGTGGAGGATAAATATGACTGGGAGAAATCATAACATTTAATATGGTGGCATAAAAAAAGTGAATTTCCTTTCTGTAAAACAGTGGGTGGAAAAGTTATATAGTTTTACTATTTTTTGTGTGTGTGGTTTTAGCTAAAAAGGCACATTTACTGTATGAAACCATTGTTGTCAAACTGTATTAATGATTTTAAATGTTATTAAAATGAAATCTTACAGTTTTGGAGATTTCAGACTTTGTTCATTCAAAAAGAACAGTGAACTGACTTGCCTAAATAAAGGAACTAAGGGATTTTTTTAAGGGATTTTTGTCAAAACGGACTATATTTCAAAATCTGACAGCCAAGAAAAGCTGCATAATTTGAGGTATCGTTTGTGCCTGTTGAATAAACATGAAGGACGAGCTAAGCACCAAAGTTTGATACTTAGGATTAGAGGTTTGCTTAAATCACTAATTGTGAGGAATAGTAATAGTGATGCTTGGATTAGAAAATACCACTAATCACACCAGAAAAACATTGAGCAAAGCTTTAGAAATAATCTTAATTTTAACAAAACAATTATGTGTAACTGGCTAGGAACTGAAGTAAGAGGTGAATAATCCCAGGTCATCATTCTGACAGGACAGAAGAGCCAGAAATGGGAATCAAGGAAAAGAGTGGACAGTCTCCCACCCTCATTAGAAATCACTACTAAACAGCACTTTCAGTGCAGCAGAAAAGCAAAGTTTTACCAACTACAATTAGCGATGTTGAGTCAAAACCCTGTAATAATAAAGCTGCCAAGCCTTCACGGCTTGCCAAAGGGGCACACAACGTCCTAAAAAAATTCATTTGTCTGACCGAATAATAACAACATAGTAAAATGTTCTCCACAATCGGAGATGCAGTGGAAAATCTCCATTTCCTCTTCTCCACAACGTCACACGTTGGACGAGCTGGACACCCACAGGCCTTATTCAAACAGCCATTTAGCGGCTTGTGTTTTGAGGTCTCGTGTTCCAAAAACACAGCAACTCTTTTTTCTTAAACGAGCAGCGAGAGTTGCATCAGATCCAAGACAAATCCAGCACGGATGGGCCCGTGAGCCACGACCTCCATTCGCATGGCCCCCTCAGCTCAAGCTCTCTGACGTCTACAAGATCCTGTAATGACTTGAACGCTTGTTGATGTTGTCGTGTTCTTGTGAGCCCTTTTTCTGGATTTCTTTCCCCTTTCCCTCACTTATCATTGGCTGCAAAACGCTCTAATTTAAGCTCTGTGATCACTTTGGCCACAGCGGGGACATAAGGCACCCAGAGCTCATCCTTTGCAACAAAACATCAGCGTTTTGAACCCAATAAAGGTACGCTTTCAAACACATGCATACAGTGGCCTTGGCAAGGACTTGCCGCTTTCGCATTTTAAGTTTATTCGTGGGTAGTTGCAAGACAAAACTATTTTATTCCTCTGAGGGGTGCCCAAAACCACGGCTCTGCTGAGAACAGCAGGCCTGGAGCCCTTTACTGAATTGGCATCTTAGTCCATCCTGATGCCCGCCGTCGCCCTGAAGCCATGTGAGGACAGCGACTCTGGCGGGGCCTCGCGGAGGCACTGTAGCAGGTAATGAGAGAAAGACGTATCGACCCAAATCCGCAGTTTGCGAGGGGATGGAATTACCGACGCCATTCCAGGACTTGTGGGAACTAACACTAACACTCAATCTGCGGTTACAGAACTGCAACGAGACTTTTTAACACTGTCCCAGAGGACCAGCAAACTGTAATTGGTCTGAATCACTCCGGGTCATCTCCTTAAGAAGCGGATGGGGTTAGTCATGAGATACACCGGTTACAAACAAACGAGAGACCAAAACTGCAACTCTAGTCCTTGGAAAGCAAAAAGAGTAATGAAGCTTACCAAAATTGTCAGGTTAAATATTGTTTCCCTCCATACGTCTTGATTTTCTAACATAGACACACTCAGACGCCTGGACAAATTGGACTCTGGAGGTCTACAGAGGGAAAGGGTGAGTCGGACACTTTGGCACATCTTCAATCTCTGAATAGAGACTAAAATACACATTCACTTGACCAATGTCTCTCTCTCTATATCTGAAAAAGGCAACATGTCAGTGCAGCCACACTTCATTACACACACACTCGATATCCTCATCTCCAAAAAGGACGAGTGCGGTGTTGATGCAAACTCACTCTCTCCATCTCTCACACACACACACACACACACACACACACACACACACACACACGTGACTTACAATGGAAGAACAATAATAACTTAAACCTTGACCTTTGTGTACAAGCAAGGATGAAATTTTTTTAAAAGTGCAGTACTAAATCAATACTAAATAAAAAAAATATTTTTTTATAATGCCTTTTCAAATGCTCACATGCATATATACACACACATATATACACACACACACACACACACACATATATATATATATATATATATATATATATATATATATGCATATGTTAGACACATATAGGAAATCTTTTTAAGTGGCAATCTGCACCACAACATTTTTTTTCTTGAATCATTTTGTAGAAGAAAATTAAAGGTGACCCCATGAAAAGGAGTCTTAATGTCATGCAGCTTTAAAGCAGCATATCATAGGTTACTTTAAACACCATCCATCTATTTCCAACAGTTCATTATGTTGCAGTGTTTTTTTTTAGGTTATGTTAAGATAATACTCTGCACTATACACGGTTAAAATATAAGAGTACGTTCATTAAAAATGATAAAAAGAATTATGAAATTTCACTAGTATTGCTATCGACTACTGACTACCTAGCATACTCGAGTCCCCCCATAACACTCTCAGGGACATAAGAAAACCCAAATACACATTCATACGCATACATGTCTGCTGACATACAGTTAACAGGGGAAAAGGCAGGAAGTCTCTGCTGAGATCCATCAGGAGGCTGAGAATTATGATGGAGGAGGGGGTTGGATTCAGGAGCGGTGACCAAACTAACCATTCTACACCTTTCCACAGCACACAGAGAGCTCACTGTGCATGAGCAGAGCCTCTCACAGCCGCTGAGGTGTCGTAAAGATTTCAAATTTGAGCAGCCAGATGATTAATGGTCTGAATCATGCTCCATGATAATGGCGTGGATTAATGCAGCCTCTTCAGACCGCGCAGGGGCAAGGATGATAAATTTTAGGACTTATCAAATATTTTCTGGACGCCTTGTGCAGGTGGGAGCGTTTTCTGCGGGGTCGGAGCCAGGACAGTTTTAAGAAAGGCGAGGTTGGGTGTGGGGAGCTCAGATGGTCTGCGGTGGAGGTTTTGGTCGCCCTCCCTCGCCGGCTTCTGTTCTTGTGCTAATAACATGCAATATTTCAGCACTATGTATACTGTGCAAATATCCTGTATGAAAGGCAAAATGTACAGTATAAAAGACTGTGTATGACCTCATATAATAGTCCTAATTTGATGAATGGATCAGAATCTGATTTTTAACATTTCATATTTCACTTGTTATTTGTTGTTTCAATGAAACTAGTCATGAAAAATAACTTTGGATGCAACTTGCTATCTTCTGGCAAACTTCTTTGCTTCTTTCTATAAATATAAAACTTATATGAAATATTTGTTAAATACCAAAAATTCTTTATTTTTTTAATTAAATGCTTAAAACATAAATCATTCAGAAAAATTGTCTATATGATTAAAAGTTGAAAAACAAAACAAATAGATATAAAAGAAATATAGATAAATAGATAAAAAAAACACATGCACAAATTGTTGGGTACTTCAAAAAAAAATCCAATGCCATCCAATGCCAAATCATACGGATGACCCTGATGAAAGATTTATTGCTAAATTTCAACACATAAATATATCTTAAATGTAACTACAAACAAAATGAAGAGTGAAAAAAGTCAAATGGAACAATTTCCCTCATCCCTAACATTTGAACATACATTATCAGCCAAAACTTCATCCACACTTGACTGAACTTAGATTTTCATGATCATAAAATCCAAAAATAATTTTGATTTGATTTGGCAAAATTCAGCACAGTGCAGGGGAAGCTATTAATATCTCTGGTCCATTTTTCCAGAAGAGTGAGTTTGTGTACATGTGCATATAGTGAAGAATGACCTTTGAAGGCAGTGTATAAGTTCTGATCTCTTCTTATCCAGCTCTCCTGAAGCAGCAGTAGAAACCACCCTCCTTCCACAGCTAATTGTACCATCAATGAACCATGTGATGGCAGCGGGGAGCAGTTCTCACTCTGCCGTTTAATCTGCGGCCTGCAAATATGCACAGGACAACTCTTAAAAACCCACTCCTGTGCTCCACAGTGACATGCCGTTCCACTCTCTCAAGTCTGCTAATAAAACTTGGACAGCACATCAGAGATGGGTGAGATGTCACGGCGCGCAGTAAAGATTTATGGAAGGGGAAGAGATGTGATGGAGAGAACATTTCACTACACCGCCGCTTCAAAAGATGCTCACCAGAAATCAGTCTTATTTTTTCACTGTCATCATCACAGAGGCTGACAGACACACAGACGGAGACCAGAGAAGAAAAAGAACAAAACGGAGGAAGAAAAGAACAAAGAGTTCATTTTCTCCCTAAAATACATCAGAAAATATCTTGAAAATTGATGTATCCCAAAACAAAAACAGATATGGGATGTCTTCTCTCGCCTCTCTCTCTTCGTTATTAAAAACTTCTTTGCTTATTTTCTCTCATCTATGGCTTTTTTTTGTTTGTTTTATGTTTCATTCTAGTTCATTTCCTTCGCTCCAAATCTCTGGATCACAGAAACGGCTGTTGGTTATGCAGCATTTTGTTAGACATCAAATAGTCCCATCTGCTCGTCTAGAAAATATAATTTAAACATGATGACGGGCTCCATTTATCACACACTGAGTACATCCAAACCTGCTGCAGTGGAATAGAACAAGTGAGAAGCCACGTGATTGGCTGAAGTTTCTCAGGAAAACATGCACAAAAATGTTTACTTTCAGAACGATATTATACGATGAGTTTTAAAGGTTTATTCAAAGTCAGTCTGTCCTACTGCAAAATTACAAAACCCTGACATAAAAATAAATAAATTACAATTAATAATATGAAAAATATTAAATATTTATTATAAAGAGAGAAACTATTTTTAATTCTGAACTGTAATTATTGGTAGAAAGATTTTTGTTCAAACCTCTAATCAAAGTTGGTTAGGACCAAAAGTATAATGGAAGCAATATATTTTGTTGTTCCACATCACTTGACACCATCACACCACAGTAGCTCATGACCTGGTATAAGGCCACACTTTTGACACCATTTTTTCTCTTTTTTTTTTGACAAGATTGGACTAGTATGACCAGGAATTTCCCCTCCTCCAAGCCATTATCAGCCCTGCATCTGTATGCACATCTGTCTCTTCAAAAACCGAAAGAAAAATACTCCATTTATGTACCACTATGTCACACTCATCCCCTGTCACTCAAACCCTACGATCCTGAACCCTAACCCTAATCCAGAGGCCGCAGCAGTAGACAGCACTCGCCCTTCCCCTGGGCCACGTCAAACACCTCCGGGCTAGTTACGGCCATCCATTTTCCACAGAACAGAAGTTGCAATCTTAATGATTATAAATGACAAATAATGCCAAGAGACTGCTTGTAATGCTATCAATTAAGAGCGGAAAAACGTGTCCACGAGGGACAGGCAAACTGAGGGTCCTTAACCTTTCCAACGTTGGCTCCTAACTTTGACCCTGAAGTAAAGCTGCCCCAAAAAATTACGATTTAGGACCACCGCGTGCAACCTTTATCGCTGACCTCAACCATTAGTATGTCAGGAGAACAACCGGCCTCTGACCGGCTCTTAACCAAATTTCCCCCATCTGTGATTGACAGTGAGCAGGAGGGGGATGCGGGCTGCCCTCCTGATCTCAGGGGTGTGGGTGAGAGCCGAGCCCTAAAGCTATCTGCACTACTGACACCCATTTCCTGTGGAATGCTGCAGCTATGCAACACGCTGATAGCCTGTCATTCAGAGAAACAGCCAGGGAGGGGTGTTTTCCAGCAGCGCGAGCGTGTGCCCGTGAGCATGAATGGAGCCAAAGTGAGGATGTGTGTGTTGGTCCTCTTGCTCTTTTTGTTTTTCTGTGGCTGCTGGGTTTTGTATATGCGTGTGGTCTGCTTGAATTGGAAACGAGGATGCTAAATGTGCATGCTGGTTATGAGACTCATCTGGATGAATGGCAGCTACATCGCATTAAACAAAGATTAGAAAATGTAATTTCAGGCTTTCAACTTCAAAATTTGTTTAATTCAATGCCACTTCTTTGTATACTGAAAAAAATGGCATTAAAAAACAATGTTCACTCATAGATTGCTAGTAAATTTCACAGATAATTACAAAGAAATTACAAGTAACAAACTGAGTGGAGCAGAATGACTAAAATAATGTTTTCTTCCCAAAGTACTCCAATAATCTTTTTTTTTTTAATTTACTATTTACTAACTATGCAAAATGTTTTTGTAATTACTTGTGAAATTTGCTAGCAATTTCTGAGGGAAAACTGTATCATTTTTTTTCAGTGTAGTCTGTGTGTGTTTAAACTACCGTGTATGTATTTGCAGGTGGTTTGTGGGAACCTGGAGGAGGAGTCAAATAATCCTAAAATTGCCCTTCTTGACGGGTCTGCGGCCAGACATCTGTAGTCTGTTTGCATCTCCAAACTTTGAGATGTCATTCCCAACATGTCTCCTCCAGAAATTGTTTTTTAGCCTCTCCTTGAACTGCTAAACAGAACCACGACAGCAAGGTCAGCTGGTTACTGATACTATAAACACACCATCAGGATATCCTGTGCGATCTTATATTTCGGAGCGATCAAGACCCTCTTAAAAGAATATTCCAGGTTATTGTCAACTTAACATCTGTGGGCAACATCTGTGGCAGGCTTTTGACACACAATCATTTTGACTCATCTCTTAAGTCTCATCTCTTAAATAAAACACAGTGAGAGCCTGAATGGAAAGAGAGTCAGGGAGTTAAAAAGCAGAAAAGCAATGCTCCTATTTGAGTTACAACACAATTCGTCAGTGAAACAAAAATGTTTGTTACTTGAGCTGTAAAGTCTAAACTTTTCCTTTGAAGTGGGACTATTTTTTTTTTATGCTGACGAATGTCTGGTTAAGCTTCACCAATGTAATTCCTCCGGGTGTGGTTGCAGAACTCCACTAGGAAATTAAGAGGACTGAGGTCTGTGTTCATTTTAGTCTATGGTTTTGCCTCGTGCTTTGGTCTGGGGTGTCGACGTCCAGCATGTTGGTTGTTCTCACCTGCTGTTTGAGCTGATGTACCAGTCGGTCTTTCTCCCTCTTCAGCAGAGCCACTTCATCTTGAGTCGTCTTCTTCTTTGAGGATGACAGCTCTAGAAGAGCGATGTTGGCGTCTTTCTCGCTGATGGCTGCCAACAGTGCCTCCTGCCTGTTTGGAGAAGAAAACACAGTTAGTATTTAGATGGCTTTGGACAATGCTTTCTAAGCAAAAGTGATATGTAGCCAAGGATGGAGTCCCATACTCTGAATTTGTGCTCTGCATTTAACCCATCCCAAGTGCACACACACAGCAGTGGGAAGCCATTTCTCCGTAAATAAAAAATACAGTAAAACAAATCAAATGTAAATATTATTATAATTTAAAAGAATTATTTTCTATCTGAATATATTTTAAAATGTAATTTATTCCTATGATGACAAAGCTGAATTGTCATCATCATTACTCCAGCCTTCAGTGTCACATCATCCTTCAGAAATCATTTATGCAAGCTAACATGCTGATCTGATGCTCAACAAGTATTTTTAGTCAATGTTAAAAACAGTTGAGCTCCTTAATAGTTTTGTGGAAACAGTGATAAAAAAATTTCAGGATTCTATAGCATTTATCTGAAATAACTTTTTCTTTTTTTTACATTCCCAATGTCTTTAGTGTCAACTTTGATAAATGTAAAGTTTTCTTTCTGAACAAAATATTTAATTTCTGACCCCTACTGACCCTAAACTTTTGAATTGTAGTATATAAATAATTGAAATAATAAATTCCAGTCATCAGTCAAGTGCAGCTGGTTGAGGGAGTGAGTCCTGTTAGGTCAAAGCTGTAGTAACGGACTGAAAGGGAGGGTGAGCATCTCATACCGGCAGTTAAGAAGGTCAAAGCCTTGCACGTATTGACAAATAGAGGCAGCAAACTGGAGACTGTCTTGGGGTTAGCGTTAGTCATGTGTGCTAGAGTGTCAGTAGTGAAGTGTGTGTCAAATACATCCTCCCCGTGCCTCTCTTTCTTTTCCTCCCTCTCATTTACTCGATGAGCATGGATATATATACAGAAATTCACTGGATCCGTTCCAAAATCTAACGAGCTTCCTCACTGTCTACTGTCTACCTAGACAGTTACCTTCTACGGTAGCATGCTAACTGAAACGGAAACTCATAAGAGATTGATTTGGAATGCTCTATGTAGGTGGCAACATAAAAAATAGAACTTCTAACATGAAGTGCACTAGTGGAGTGTGGTGTTAGCATGTTGCTAAGCTAACAATGAGATAGCATAAGCATAAATATAGCAAACACCATTTGTGTGTACAACTTCTTTCTTGACCATTTTTATTAATTCAATGATTTTATGTATATTTACATTTGACAACAGACTATATGTGCCAACTGGCCGCATATTTGTGAGCTTCTGGAATAGCCGGAATGTTCTACTATAGCAAACTGTGGTAGTACCTTACCCTCTGTCATATATCTAATAACTGTCAATCAGATGCATGCAACTCGAATTTGGCCAGAATAATTGCATGAGAAGCCTTAAAATTAGCACACTTGTTTTATAATGTCACACCTGTGTTATTCTGGTGGTAAGGGTGAAACTTTCTATTTTCATCAAGGGCTTATTGCAAATTAGCTTTATCTTTGATCAGTCTCTCAACTGCTGACAAAGCCTCTCTTTTTCTTTCTCTCTGTTTCGCTGTGTTCTATTCGGTTCCTTGGAGGAACTGACTGACCTGATTCCATCCAGAGTGACATCACTGCTGTAGAAAGAAGCCTGTGTACTTGACAGAAATATACACACACACACACACACACACACACACACACACACACCATGTGATGCCCATAGGCCTCCATACAACTTTTAATTCTGTCATTTTGACCATCAAAAGCAATGGAGATGTGATATATCCCACAAAGACACGGGCCACCCAGGTCTGTAAAAACCACAGTGTCCTGGCGCAAACTAATAAAATGAAAGCTGGTGATGTTCCAGGAGGCTTCTGAGCACTAACATGTCCTGTCAGAGAGGCCTTTTAATACAGTGACCTCCTGACTAGCCATGCTCATTATGGTCAGGTTCAGACCGCAGGCAGCAGCTGCCCCTGAGGTGAGTCAGTTTACTTTGGGCAAAAAGGAACTTCCCCTTCAGCTCCATAACCTCTCTGCCTGATCCCAATGAGCCCTAGAGTATCTGCCCTGCCAAAATGCATGAGGACGGCAAAGGCTAAAAATAAAAATCAAAGCAAAAGATGAGGTGAAAACAGAAACCAAGGGAGGGCAGCATTAGGAGAGGCAGATAACAGGAAGTGGAGGGATGTGCGCTGGGATACGTAGGATAAGGAGTCTGAAATGATGGATGAGAACGAAGAATTGCTTTGTGTGTCAAATTTTCCCATAGCAAGTGTCTCCTCAGATTAATCATTTAACAAGAATGGTATTTTTCCTCCGTGATCTAATCTTTCCCATTGACTGGGTATGTTGATATCACAGATGGCCACAGGGAGACAAGGAGGCCTCGATCAAAGGAAAATTATGACTATAATCGCGACCCGCTTCTTCCCTCACTAAAACTCCTGATTTGAGAGGAGGAATAAATATAAAAGGAATACGTTATATACACTACAGTTTCTAATGTTTGAGGTCTATATTATGTATCAAAAAAATGCATCAATTGTATTAAAATAAAAAATAAATTCACATAAATAAATAAATGCACCCTTGGCGAGCCTACGAGGCTTCTTAAAAAAAAGAAATCATAAAATATTGACTACTTGGTTGCTAACTTGCGAGAAAGCAGTGCTAAAAACTGTTCAAATACAATTATTCTTGTGTGCTCTGTAGTTTCATTATATTGTACTGCTAGCTTAGCAAAATGCTAACACCAGAGTCTGCTTGTTAAGTCTGACGTCATTTTCTATGTTTCTCATGCAGGCTACATATATGGCTGCTGAAATAGTATTCTCAATTAAAAAGTGGAGAGACTTGGACACAGAAAAATATTCCTTAAGTCAGGACTTAACAAGCTGATTGGAATCAATTGCGGAGTACAAAAGCTTTATTTGTGAGGCACATGGACTTGCTGACTAGAGTGCTCCATTTATGCCACTTTCATTTGGGTTAAGATGCTACCTTAACAGGGAACTTAATAGGGAACCTCATATGTAGGCAGTAGACAGCAAGGCAGAGCTTGTATTCCTGGTACTAAAAGAAGACAAAGCCTCTTATCTGGAGCACAGGGGCACAATGGGCCCCCACACATTTGTTCCCAGACAGATAGGGAATAGTTCATATTGATCACTAAGAGGTCAAGTGGTCAATCACCTCCTCCCATGATAAAGCCAATCAGAGTGAGGGGAAGCGGCCTATCAATCAATCCATTTCATCACTCAGCACTCAATTTCCTCTCTCTGAACTCTGCATTGCTTTAAGCCTCTTGCTTTCTTCTCAGGGGTCCTCAAGCAGGCCTAAAAATACGCATCCTCCTCTGTTCGCTATCGGTTTTGTGTTTCTATGGGTGTGTACGCCAGTGGAGAGATAATGAATAGCCGAGGGGGTGGGTAGCTGTGACGGGACACACTGTGCTGGTTAAACCACCGAAGAGGAAAACACAGCACAGAGCGTCAGGAACGATCAGTTTGGCGGGTCCTAAACGTGACTTATCACAGCCATTCCTACTGTATGACGATAGCCGGACATAAATGATAGCAAAATGAGAGCGGAATGTTAAACGAATGCAGATCTGAGGTCAGCCGACATTCACCGCTTGAAATTTTTAATGGTTGCCTCAACCGGGACCATTCTGGAAGAGAGATAAGCTTCTTGGAAACACAAAGGAGGAAAAATGAGAAGCAAAGTTTGGACTAAATACTGAAATGACGGATGGACGAATGAATAGAAAAAATGATATTTCAAACTACTGCAATATTTTACCTGGATAGAGAGAGAGATGGATGGATGGATAGATGAAGAAATATAAACTATTGATTGATTTATAAATATGAATGGTTAGATGGATAGAGAAATTACTAGATAGGGGGATGGATGGATAGAGAGATTAATGGATGGAGAGAGAGATGGTTGAATGAATAGATGGATGATAGATGACCATATATTATATATATATATATATAAATGTACAGTAGGAGGTTAAAAGGTAGGTTAATGAATGGATGAAAGACAGATGGAAGTTAAATTTCTTTTAGCATAAAACAATCACAATCTAAATACCAAATCTAAAATCACAGGGCTTCTTTTACACCCAAAAATAACATTCAACAACACCTTTTTTTTCAATTTTTACAGACTCATATCGATGCAATATTTAAGCTGTAATATAAATGTCTATTCCTTTAACACCTCAATATTTGCGGGCCGCTGATTTGAAGGAGAGGGATTTAGAGGACACCATTAGCAGGGAGGAAAGAGTTCAGAGAACGCTATCAGCCGAATCCATCAGTACTAAGTCCTACCTGATACTGCCTGATCTAGCACATAAAAATAAAATACAGGCCAGCCGCGTTAAACAAACTGAGCGTTGGAGGAGCCCCAGCACATTAAAAAAATAAAAATAACCCTAACTCTCCATCACTCCCTGGCCCTGAGCCACAGCTTGGCTTTCTAGGCCCTTTTTCCAGGGATGTGTGTGTGTGTATGATGTGGGAGAGAGAGAAATACAGTGTCAGTTCTGCATTCAGTGCATGTGTGTATCATGCAGGAGACGTGTGGAGAAATATGTGTATGTTTGATGTTCATCGCTATTCTGGGGGCACGGAGGACCTTCAGTGGCTGCTTTTACGGTCTTAAAAAAAGAGAGATACATCCTCTGCTATTGGAGTTGGTACCGCTGGTAATAACGGAGAGTTATAGAGCACGCATATGCTGAACATCCTCTGTAGATGGGCACTGTGAAACATTAAAGAAAAATCGACAAACTTGAACCTTTAAAAGTAATATTGACTCACCAAAATTTCCAGGGTGTAAGCAATCTGAAAATATGGGTTTTGTACTTCCTGAACACAGTAATAGCTGTATTAATCTTGTATTATACAGAATAGGAGCGCTTGAGTGACTGCATGCAGATCCACAAGAGAGACAAAACTGGAACAAGCGAGACACCTGGAAACACATACTGAATCATATCTGGCACGAAGGCTTCCCAGATATTAGATGTGAATTTAAAAACCTGCTGTCAGCGTCGAGATTGTACGGGGAAAATCTTGTGTGTGTATAGAGGAGCAGTGTAATAATAAGAGAGCATTTAAATGAGCATCTTTATTGCTGATGTGTGGTTTTGTGATAATGAGAAATTCTCCCTTTCACACTGGTGGGTCCCTTAAAAGGAGGTGTGTTGCACAGATTTTATTTGTTGCTATAAATCAATCAATATTCACAATTTTATACACAATTTTCTATTTTTTTTTTTTTTACATGTATGTGCATTTGCGTTTATTTACTTGAATGCATTTTTCGAAATAACAAAAGCAGTAAAATGTCAAAAGTTCTGAAAATAATTATACAAAATGTATCACTTGCAAAGTAGAAATCAGGATAAGGCATAAAATAATGTCTTCAGAATCATTAATAGAAATGAAAATCAACTGAGAATTAAACAAATAATTCTAACCAGGCTCAGCCAGACACTAGTTTTTGGAATAAGCACCCCGAAATTACAAAATAACTAATATGATCCAGAGTCATGATATAAAAAAAAACAAAAAAACAACAACAAATATTTGTTCTGTAAACAATGACCAAAAAAAAAAAAGTGTGGAAATGAGACTCATACACACAGATGCTGACCCCTTCTCTTCAATAGCACTCCTGCTCTTATCAGCTGCTCTAAAGGCTGACAGGCCGAGCTTAATTAATGCTGATAGCAGCACGGCGAACGGGGGGCCAGCACATCCCTGAACCAAACACAAACACACCTATCTCCTCTGGCCCAGCCTCCTCTGGGAACATACACACGCCTGGACTGACAGCACCCAGCCATCTGGATCACATCAGCTGGAGAGCGAGAGATAGAAAGAGAGAGCGCACAGTAATCTCTAAACCCTAAGAGGAGAACGTAACTCTTGTTGAACTTTATGCAAGGTTGATGTTGAGTTTATGGAATTTAACATCATGGTCTATAAATTTCAGATTTCATAAACATTTTCTTAAAGATCCCATGCAATCAACATTATGATTTAGTGGCTTTTAGTCTTTGTGCGTTAGCTTTGAGGTCATATATATGTACAGCAGTGGCCAAAGGGTTTGAGAATGACACAGATAAATGATGTTGCCTCAGTTTTTATGATGGCAATATTTATACACTCCAGAATGTTATGAAGAGTGATTAGATGAATTGCAATTAATTGCAAAGTCCATCTTCGTCATGAAAATTAACTTAATCCCAAAAACATTACAACTATATTACAGCCTTGCCACAAAAGGACCAGCTGGGGAATGGGCTGCCCTCAGTCAGGGTGTGGCCCAAAGGTTGATTGACAGCATGCCCGGGTGAATTACAGAGGTCTTGAAAAAGAAAAGGTCAGCACTGCAAATTCTGCTCTTTGCATGAACTTATCGTAATTGTCAATAAAAGTCTTTGACACTTATGAAATTCTTGTAATTATACTTCAGTACACCATAGTGACATCTGAAAAAAAGATCTAAAAAAAAACACTGTAGCAGCAGACTTGGGGAAAATTAATATCTGTGTCATTCTCAAAATGTTTGGCCATAGCTGTATATGTTAGTTTTACATGAACAAATTTAAGCAGAATTATGCATTTAATATTAATAATGAGCCAAATTATTCATGACTCATCTTTCACTACACAGACTATTGTTTAATCAGATTCTCTCCGATCAAGAAAGTAACAAAGCAATGTTCATGGCATATTCAATGTTCGTGACATTATTGAGAAAAAAAGACAAGAAAAATGTGTTCAATGTGTTCTTTTCAAACTTTTAGTTCCAATAGCAAAGTAAAAATAAATCCATAAATGAAATCACAGGGGGTTTGAGGTCAATTGTTTATAACAAAGACTAAATAAAATACAAATGGAATTAAAGTAATTTAAATAAATAAAAGCCAAATGAATTAAATTAAAATTGAATCCATTATGGGAAAAATTTATATAATACACGTATATAATAAATTGTATATTATAATATAATAAATCTAATAGATTTATATAAAATTAATATATATTTTTAAGTCGCTCTGGATAAAAGCGTCTGCTAAATGAATAAATGTAATATAAAATAAAATAAAAATATGCAGATACTGATATTTAGAGACTATAATGGTATAAAATAATGCTGAAAAATGGGATGAAATGAAACACACACACACACACACACACACACACACACACACACACACACACACACGTGTATGTATAATAAAAATAAATAAAAATAGACAAACAGATAAAATAATAATTCTAAACAATAGTAAAAAATGGAAAATAAATTGATGCAATTAGTGAGATCTAAAGAAAATCTTGCATTCTGAAACATCCTTTGTTATGTGTTCGTTACGTGACTAAAACCAAATACTGTGAGGCTTTCCATACTGTACATCATTGAACACAGGAGGGGGAAGTAAACACACGGTACTTCACAGCATCCTGTATTTACACTCGCAAACATTATACACAAAATCCTTGACAAACAAAACCAGACCGTAGTTAGATAGACAGATAGACACGCACAGTGACAGACAGACGGAGCAGGTGGTGGAAGATGGGAAAAGCCGGTCAAACCATGACCACTTCAGCCACGCTACACGGAGCGTGACCAGGAAAATGCAGCGCTCCACAGGCCGCCCCGGCTCACCGGAGTCCACTCAAAATCCCTGTTACCTGGGAAACGTGTGGAAAGTTGCAGCGAGCAACACAGCTGGGGCCTCTAAACAAAACCAGGGAGGAAGACGAGGGAGGAGGGCAGAGCTTGCTTTCTGGGAAATGAAGCTAGTCAAGGAGTGGCACCTGCGGAAACCATTATTAAAACAGATGGAATCAGGGGAGAAAGATGCGCTCAGACTAAGCAGAAGAGATGTGCAGACACAGGAACACTGAGGCTTACCACTGGACACCAAACGTGAGACTACGCCTGTCAGTGTGACATACAGCCCTTAAGCCCAGCTCATGCTGCAACTGGCCGCTCGGTGTGGCTTAAAAACATATTTCATGTTCTCCCCCGTGACAATGTAGATGGTTTTAAAATGCATGCATGGATTATCCATATATGTTCTGCAGCTTCTGGACAGTTCATGGTTTTTATTGTGACTAATGTGGCCGTGACAAAGCTTATGAATTATTAGTGTAGTGAAGACTCTGTTGTTTCATTACGTGTTTGGTAAGAGGTTTATAGCGGATCTGCTCCGATATGAGGAGGATGACATGACAGGCCTGACCGAGCACCCTGTACGATTTTCCAAATGTAAAGTATAAATCAGACCTGAAACCTGAGGGTCGAGTGTAGATGACTGATTTTTTTATTTTTTATTATTGTGTCTACTGTACAAGTCTCCCAAATAGAAAAATATATATATATATTAAACTAAATCACAAATACCTTTCATAAATACTTATGCAATTTACGATTTAAATTTACTACTGTCAGTGTAAAATTATTCTTTATGGCTTCCAGTATCTTTAAACTCATCCTGTGTGCCATAAACTGTAGTCAGCAGAGTTGTCAGAGCAGCAGCGACAGATACTGCCACTTAGTGTCCCATGTTTCCATGCGTGTGTGTCTGCGTGTTTAGGGAAGGAAGGAAATGTTCATCCCAAAGTCAGTCACTGTAAATCTCACCTAAATCAAACAAGGCTCGGTGCAGACAAACTGCACTGTCTGTTTCTCAGGTCTAAGTCCAGAGAGAAGGTGGTCTATAACGAATTCAAGGCCTCTGATTGAAGGACAAGTTCCCGAAGTTTCTCCACAAACAGGCCTGGCAGGACAACTCCGCCTGTGGGGAACCCAGCAACCATGGAGTCGTGTGTGGTCATCTTTATAACACACACACATTCAACTCCATCATACCGCAGCACAGACAGAGCAAGTTTTTTCCATTCTCCTATATAAAAAAAAGACCCATCAGACCAAAGCCGGTTGTCGGGAAGCTAGTTTAAGGGTCCGGTTACGTCATATGGTGGATGGATGAAAAGGTGGTTTCATAAATGGGGCCATTTATTGGATCGACAAAGACAGAAGGGGTGTATGGAGTAAGGCTACCACAGACCAAAATTAAGTACCCTCAAGTACCCCCACTGGCCACAACCCAATTACCAACACCACACACCACCACACTGAATGCAGTAAAACAACTCGGGACCCAAAGCTACCAAGACTGGGCCATCCTCAACCGAAAACAAAAGCTCCAACTACCTTCACTGTTGTCTGAAGACGGGCTTGATGTAGCGGCTCCACAGAGGCCAGTTATATTTCTACCAGTGTCAGACACTTCTTTGTGTCCGCACAGCACTGCATCTGGGTTGCTTGTTTGACTAGAGATGGCAGTTTTTCAGATCCTTCACTCTCAATGAGCCCCCAATGAGTTTAGCTCATCTGTGGGTGTATAATTCGTCTCTCGGTCCAAGACCACCCTGATTTTTATCTTCCCTAACCTTTGTTAACCAGCTTGCCAAATATAGACACTTAAATGATATTTAATACTTACATGCACAACAGACACTAAATAAACACAAAATAACAAAGTGATTATTGCTAATCTCTGAAACCTCACACTCCATACAGACTTTTTTTGTATCTCAGGGTTAGTCATATTATACTGGATATCATTTAGCATTATCATGATCAAAATGGATGTTTTTACAACTACTTATATTTCAACTAAATCAATAGGGATGAAGATCAGACTCATTCTCATCAGCACTATCTATCTATTCATTAAACACATTTAATTCATTTATATCATTATAAGAAATAAATACTTTCTTTAGCCACATTAATTGATATTGACATATTAACAATGACATAACTATTAATAATACAAATTGAAATGTTTATTAAATTATTACTAATAGTAAAAATAATAATACATTAATAATAAATTATCAAAAACAATAAATAATACATTTTAAATATTACAAAAGATGAATATTTCAAATCAAATCCTGAAAAAAATGTATATATAAAAAAAAAATAACTTACTTGAGCAGTTAGAACTGTTTCTTTGAGCACCAAACCAGCGTAATGGTTGCTGAAAATTCAACTTTACCATCATAGGAAAATAAATTATATTTTAAAATATATGAATATATATTTAAATATTTGCATTACAAATGCAGCCTTGGTGAGCATAAGAGGCATCATGAAACATAAAAGAAAAATCTTACTGACCCCCGAATATTTGAATTAAAATGTATAAATAATCTTTTTGGGTTATACAGAAAAGAACAATTAAGCCATACATGTCTGGGACAACATGATGATCCAATTTGGATGGAGGGTTTTTGTTTCTGGAAGAACAATCCCTTAAGCTGCACATCTGACCAAATTTCTATCTGTCGTGCATCCAAGTCACAAGAGATGGATGACACTGGAGTGAAAGACAAGAGTAGCTGATTACGAAAATGACAAGGAAAAGCATCAGAGTAATAAGGCATTGGTGAGAATGCCAGGAGAGCTTAACCTCAGAGCCACAGTCGTAATCCCCTCCAGATCCAGCCATGAAGGTTCAAACAGTCAGGCCAGTGATGACAGAGCAAAACCACCACACCTGCCAGGCCCGTGCTGACGGCTTCTTTTCTCTCCCTCTTTCACTTGTTTTCTTTCCCCACCCACTGTTTTCCCACTCTTCTCTTTGAGGGGGCTACAGCTGTCCGGCCTCTCTGACGGCGGACAGGAAGTTTTTTCCGCTCACCAGACCGCATGTCATGATGTCACCCGTGTGGCGACACGGAGTGAGGTTGAACAGATGGTTTGGACCGCGCTCAGACCAAGCGACCCGTGGCAGCTCCGCTCAGCAACCCTGATAAACAGGGCCAAGCCACCTCTGAGCCGAGCAGCTTTAAAAAACACTTAGAAGCCCTTTATCACCCTAGCAATTGAATCCCCTTGATCCCCTAAAACAGGACCTGTAGCTGCCTGCATTCTGCTTTACAACAGGGGGAAAACTCACCCTTTAAATCACAACAGCCCACTTTCCAGGCCATTCCTTTATCTGATCCATTGATGGGCGCTCGGATACTTCTAATGGCTCCCAGTCAAAGGCAAACACCAGCGAGTGTTTTCTCAGCGATACGAATCGGATAGCAACAGCCTTCTAAAACGTCTGCTGAGGTGCTGCGGAGGCCTTCCAAATAGTTTCTATATCTGCCCTGTAAATCACCGCCGTGGGGATCATTGTTTGTCAAAATGTTTGATTTCGGCCAATTTTTCAAAGGTTCAGTAACCTGCTGTGTCTGGAGCTGCTATGACGGCACTCCCAGACCTTTGAAGTGTCATAAAAAGCGCCCTTCAAAATACGCAACTTTGAATATTATCGCCAAACCTTCCTCGCATAATCATTGCGCATTCATTTGGTTTCTATTAATTTGCCATCTCTGATTTTTTTCTGTTGCTTTATTTTATTTTAAAGGGATAATTCACCATGTCGTTATTGTATGACTTTCTTTTTTTCTGCAGGAAACAAGAGAATTTTGCAACTGTTGACATAGAGTCAATTGGGGACACTGAATTTTATTTAATTAAAAAAGGGGGTAAAAACTGATTTTCAAATATTTTAATATTTTTTATGATATTTTAAATTTGGGGGGAAACAATCCCTTCAAATTGGGAGAATTTGTAGTATAAATAAATAACTTTTATTAAAATGTTTTTCTCAATTTAACTTATAGGAACTTATAGTACCTAAAATAAAACGCTTAAACTTAACGGGAACCCAAAAAATTACAATGATAATAATAATAAAAATAAACAACTAGTCTCTTTCTCAGAAACCAGAACTCCCCATTAGCAGTTGAATGAACAAGGGGAGGAGGGTGGAGGACCATTTCCCACACTTTACAAGAGATTTAAGTTCAGTATGCTGGAAGGCAGACATATACAATCATACCATGTTAACAGCAGACAAGCTGCCATGCCCGATCGTGGTGGTACAGGATGGAGACACAGCACTTGGCACCAGCCTAGTCGACCACATTACAGATGCCAATAAACGCGCGGCGTGGTCGCCCACCGCAGCTTGCCCCATTTTTAACAGGTTGGACCTGGACAACGCCAGTGCGGCCTGTGCCAGCTCTTGTAACACCACTTTACTATGTTATTATTTGCCTTTCTGCTGTTTATTTTATTCCTTTAATTAGGGCCGGGTTTCAGTCTAAAGGCTTAACTCTGGAAAGCCGAGGTTTTAACGTGTCCCACTGCACTTGTGTTAGTGTTGAGCAATCAACAGCGAGAGTGTTTCTCACCCGCTCGGCGAGAAGGATTTAAAACATGTCAGAGCACACAAAACCCCTTAAATTATTCAATATTATAAACACGCTGAAGGGAAAAAACACATCAACTGGGCGTTTATGAAATGAATCGCATTAAACCTTGGCTTGTTTTGCAGCAATCTGTCGGATTTCACCATCGAGCCCCCGGGTTGCACTTTATAGTGCATGATATCCCCTCTGGATCCTGACCGTCTCTCACAGACTGCCATGCACGTGATTTAGCCTTATGCAAGACTATGTGATCTGATTCCTAACGCATTATGATGGACAGACAATTCACACAGAGACATTCGTAGTGCTAAAGGGGGCAGAAAGAAGTCAGGAAGGCCTCAAATTACCAACCAAATCTGCCCCCTTGCTATTCCATCATTTCACACTCAAGATGTCCATCAAACAAGCCAGTTTTGGCCGCACGGCATTAGTCACAAGAGCTATATGCCCAAGCTGATGGCTGAAATGTCCCATGAGTCCTACTGTTTGTGTGTGTTTACATACAACCTGACAGCTAGAGTTCGGTGGGGCATCTTTTCTAAAACGTGATGAGATGTCGGTGAGCCAAAGGGGGAAAAGATGCTTGACCCTCATCTACAAATAGAGAAATAAGTACCACAAGGCTTCACCTGCGAGGCAGATAATGGGTTGTGACTTCGCCTGCGGAGGTCTCATGTACGTATCCATTAAAAATGGGTTGCTCAGTATGGAGGAGCTAATCAGAGGCGGAGAGGTTCAGAACTGGTCTGTCACGGCCGGCGGCCCCCCTTAGCCCATGCTATTCCTCCTGCTTCACAAACCTCAGTTTCCTGGGCCCCTAACAAGTCCCAGCTGTGCCTGTAAGAGCTGACAAAACACAACTCTTCCACACTCTCTCAAATATACACACAGACATGCACACACACTCACATTTAGTGGATGCAAAAGCCACTGTGTAAAACATACTTTGTGTCTGCCTGGGGAAGAAAAAAAAGCCTCCCTCTTTGCCTACATCCATCTAAGGCCTCTGCTTTTTACCCTCGCCAGCACTGACAAGCTACGTTAGCCGCTCTGCATGTGCATACTACCCAGCATGCCTTGCTCCTGGGGTCTTGGAGTACGAGAAGGGCAGGCCATACAGTACATTGCATTGGGAGTCAAGTTTCACCTTTCAGGGAGCGTTCTGGATCCTTCCCACCAGCAAACCACTGCTTTACAAGACCCGCTTTACATGGAAATCCATAATAGCCTATTTACATACACATACATGTGTGTGATGTCATCATCTTGCAGTCTCATGTATATAAATATTTCAAAAGGTTAATGCCAACAACACTTAAAGATGAAAATTGCCCTGTAAAATAAAAATAAAATCTAAAATCATTAACTAATTAACAATAATATGCTGAATAAATTTATAAATTATTAATAAATTATTTGTTAAAGAATGAACGTTTTATATATATATATATATATGTTATACAAAAAAATATTTTGTCCCCCAGACATCAGTTTGAAAACCATATTATATTATATTATTATGTTTAATATATAATTCAAGAACATTAAAATATATATGTAAAAAAATATATATTGAAATATATAGATGGTATTTTTCCCCCATTAAGTTGCCGGCCAGAATAAAAAAAATATATAAATCTAAGAACCTAGAACATTAACAGCACACCTCTCCTTATTAAGCCACATGATTTGAGGCAACATTCACATTTGTATTGCAATCACTGCATGATTACTTATTTGTCAAAGTTTAATACTTAACATTAGGGTAATGCTCAAATCCCCAAGTGTGTGCAAGCAATACCACAATAACAAAATAACCAAACACAAATGTAAATCTTTCCATGATGCTCTTAAAAGATGGAAAAATACACACCAGTAGCTGTCGTGTCCGCTGCAGAACAGACAACAGAGGAAACGCAGGCAGAAAGTGTCCAGTGATTACTCGTTTGCCCCCAGAGACGGGGTGATAGGCGCAGACGCCTTATAGGTATAGTGCACTTTGTGTGTGTGCTTGTAATTCTTGAAATATCCAAAGAAAAACACAGAAACAGCCACAGTGGAGTGTGACGGACAGGCTGGGTGTGGAGGGTAGTTGGTGTGGGGGTACCAGTGACAGACAGAGATTAATGAGAGCCCGAACCCCCCTCAAATTTCCCATCTCTCCCCCTCCAGCAAACCATAATGCCTGCTAATCACCTGGGTGTCAGAGCTTATTGTTGAGATGATGGCGATCCTGCTTACACACACACACACACACACACACACACACACACAGGTCTCACACTACATCTGCCTGACTGAGTCTGCTGTTCATGGCAATGCATAATCTGCCTCTCTCTTTGATTTTAAAATCGATGTTTCCCACTCTAGCTCTTTGCATTCCTTCATTAAGACCAAGCTCTTGTGTTTCGATAAGAATCATTTTTTTGTGCATGTCGAAAATTTCTATCAGGAGAAGATGATTGAAAAAAAGAAAAAAAAGTGTCAAATCAACAAAACAGGGATAAACAGAAGCAATTGGTCTTAACGTCTGTCCGCTAACTGGATGAGATGAAGAAAAAGAATAGAGCGAGAAATCAAAAGAACAGATACAAAGGCGGACAGAAATCAGAGGTGCTGCTGAAGCGTCGTCACGCTGGCACAGAATGAGGCAGAATAGTGACTCGTCAATCAATGTCACACAGGGGACGTCCTAAGACAGTCTTAAGCACATTCCTGTTACCAGACGTCCCCTGGGACAGCCGCCATGACACTGTCATTCAGGGGTCAATAACGTGCAGTCGCTCGACTTAAGTGCTGAAATTGGACAAGAGTCCACCACTGAAGTACATATGAGAGGCTTGATACAGCTCTGTTTTATGTTTATGCTAATGGTTAAAATGTGTTTTAATTGCATAAAGAATTCCCAACATCACAATTCCAATAAATACAATAATAAAAAATAAAAAAATTGAAACATGGAAAAATTATATTTAAATTCACTTCTAATTATCACTTCAAAGCAACATCTCACTGAGAAGCACATTTAAAAACAGACACGCAACCACACACTCGAGCTCTATTTATGACTCAAATACTGCAGGGTTTGGGAAGGAAGGCCCCTGAGGGCTATATTTCTGGCCCCAGCAGGGTGTAGCAGTCATTTACAGTGGGGAGTGAGGGTCTGGATCTCATCTCTACCCAACACTTCAGAAGCAGCTCCTGGGCCTCCTTGAGCCCAACGAGCACAGGGCAGCACCGGGGGTTGGGCAAAGAGGGAGGGGGAGGGGCTTTGAAGTTTGAAGTTTAAAAATAAAAACGAGGTGGAAAAATCGGCTTTGGTGCACAAGACCGAGAGACAAAGGTAAAGTGATCGATTCGGCTTTCAAAGTGATCCTTTGACACACCTGGGTGTGTGAGGTTTCAAAGTCAAGCTTTTTCTCGGCTCGCTCAGAAGTGTTCAAGATGTTCACTTAAAAGCAACAAAGTCCCATAAGCACTTCAGCGAACTTTTAGGGTTTTTTTTTCTTTCTCAAGGGAGAACAAAAGCAGAGCAGAGGTAAGTCTCTCTGCTCTCTTCCTGCTGATGTTCGCTATCACAAGCTTCATCTTTAGAGCCACTCAGAGCAACTTTAAGAGGGCGAGCAGCTGCCGGGGAGGAAAATAGTTGGACCACACAAGCGAAAAGAGAGAGAGAGAAAGATTGAGAGACGGAGAAAAGACAAGACAGCTCAGACTCCCTCACTCCACTCCAGCTGAAACAGATGACAGGACAGAGAGCACATATCAGCCTTTCCCCCTCCAGCCATCCCAGCTAATCTTTTCCACATTCCCCTGCTCTCTCTTCTCCATTCTCTTGGTTTCTTACCCCCATATCCCCCTCTCTGTGTCAGTGATGTTAATCTGCTGAAGGAGTTGAGCGCCTTTGACAGATGCCGGTATGGCGACAGCTACAGAGTGACTTGTGACAGGAGGCCCGCACTGTAACTGTGGCTCACCTGTCAATCTAACTGGCAAAAGTTCTCCACACAAATAAGAGGGAGGAAGAGAGAATGAATGAGAGAGAGAAAGAGAGAGAGAGAGAGAGAGATTTTTTTTCCTCAGAAATGGATTTTAATGAACAAGATTCAAGGGTCTGATACTGTGGGAACCATTTCCTGTCGAAAATATGGACAAGCACAGGCTGAGCCAGCACACTGCCATGACTGGCCTGTCAATCATTTTCTTTCCCCTACAAACACACACACACACACGCTCACTAATAGATAAGCATTTTATTATTACAATAATTCAGTTTGAATCTAAAAACAATCCAAATTGTGAATGAAAATGAATGAAGCTGTGCGAACAGCTTCGTCTCCCTTTAATAGGACACCTGAGCTTGTAACTTTTTGACAGTTCAGGGGACCGCTATAGAAAAACTTTCTTAGAAATGTTGAATTTTATAAAGAAATGGGGCATAAAAAGTAAAATCTTTTGAATTACTACTCCGAATATTTTTTTTATTTAAAGTGTAAATTCAATAATTTTTGTAACGTTTCGTAAGCTCACTGTTTTCTATATCAATATATATATATATATATTTAAATGTAATACATTCCGGTAATTACAATACTGAATTTTCAGCATCAGTACTGTTTTCTGTCACATGATCATTCAAAAATCACTCTGATATGCCGATTCACTGCTCAAGAAACAATTCTTATCATTACCAATGTTGAAAACAATTGTGCTGCTTAATGTTTTTTGGGGGGAAAAGGTGAGTTGAGTGTGTGTGTGTGTGCCCGCTATTCAACTTTTTTTTTGCCTTTATTGAAAAGATCCCCGAGGGACAGATTTTGTTCACCTCCTTAAAGTTTAGCCAAGTAAACCTCCACAGACACTCACAAAAGGTAAGAGCTTAAGACTAAAAGTACGAATCTGAGAATTATCAGTCGTCTGCTGACGACTTTTAGCTTTTAGTGAGATAGTGTTCTAGATATTTCCAGAAACTGGGACTGAAAAGCTGTAATGGTGAGTACAGAGTGGAGTCAGGAAATAGGTCAGACGTCCAAGGGCACCATATAAATGATTCAGAATCATTGCTGAGAGAGAAGAGGAGAGGAACTAAAGGGACAGAGAAGACATGGTCTTGGGGTCAGAGATGAAGCTGTCGCAAAATCACCACTTTTTAAAGAGTTAGAGTAAGCAAATAGAATCCCTTTACACAAAGATAGAGAAACACGTACAATCAGTCTGATATAAACACTGAACGGCTGCAGTGCTGTTATGGAATGCTGCTTGTCCAATCAAATTAGAGAACTGCTTTATAAAACACAAACCCTACATGCAGCCTTCAACACATCTTTTCACATCAAACAGAATCTTAAAAGCGTTATTCACTGAATCTGCATGCCTGTGTGTCTAATTTCTTATTTAACCACATGCAGAAATGGCAAGATGACCAAAACGCAAAAGAAAATTCAGCATGTTTCACACAAATGGATGGAAAGTGAAGACAGGAAAAATTATAAAACGATTACTAATTAAAACTAAATTCCAAAGACAGCATGCTTCTATTGAAACACTTTGATATGAGAAGGAAAAATACAAAACGCCTGGAATAGATCTTTAGAAATTGGCAGTTTTCACTCTGGCAGTGCAAATCCGCTCAGTAGTGAAATGATTTAAAATTGACCCCATGTTCACTTGATTATGATGAAAGAAACTCACTAAAATGAGTTTGATCTTTAAAAATGGTTTAAGTTTAATATCCAGTATATTAAGACTTGTATGGTGGAGACATGAAAATGTTTAACTGCTTAACTGAAATGACCCATAGGCACCCTTCCTGCAAACGACTGATAATTGAATATCTCTTGGGGAAAAAAAAAGAGGAAAAAATGATTTTCGTTTGCTGGGATCACTTCTTTGTAAAAGGATTGCCTGTCAGTTCTACTTTGTGTTTCGTTTTTTTTCAGTCGCTGCTCTCTTTGGAAGTCAATCTTTCTTTTTTCCTTCCCTTTTTAAAGAATAGATATTTAAGGACGATAATTGCTTGGCACAGGGAACGTATAATCAACTGAAAAGGCAGCGTTTTTTTTTCTTCCTTTGCCTTTTTTGTGAAATCCGTTTTGTTAAGCAGAGATTATAGCTGAAAAAAACTGGCAATACAAGAGCAATTAAAGTTAAAAAACACAGCATGGTATTTAAATGAAGGGTTGACTGAAGAGTCCTGTGGGACTCATTTTTTTACAGCTCCATTTTCTTGATTTCGATCTCTGTCCTCTTTAGCTGAGATTTTAAAAGAGCAGGAAGAGTAAAATCAGGACGAAACAAAGCCAGCGAGAGTTTTACAGTGCCTTGGAATGGAGAAAACATGCTGAGCTCTGAATTTTTTGATATTGTATGCACAATTTCCCCAAAAGATCACACAGTATTGTAATTTTAGGGCAGCGAAAGCTGCAGCGTCTACATAATTTCTCCAAAACCTGAGCAGGAGAGAGAGTGAAATAGTGCGAGAATGCCACATTCACTCAATAAGGATAATAAAAAGTTAATCAAAAAAAGTAATTTCTGCTTTACTGTGAGAAAGTTGCATCACATTCTGACACGGTATTCCCACTTGATTTCAAACTGACCCGGCTCAATCCACACACTCTAAATGGATATTATATATTCCCAACCGTCAAAACGTTCCATCTCTAGTAATCGCCTGTAATCATTGCAATCTAGGACATTTTATAATGATCTCATAGACATAAACACTGTCAGTAATACCGCAGAAAAAGGCAGATCTGCACATAACTATATGTGTGGAGTGACGTTAAGCCCAGACAGAGTTGAGTAGTTATTTTGAGGTTGCCTTGTTTGGCAGGCACTTTATCGCCTGTAGCGTTCAGGCACGTGTTGACGGCAGCACTTCATATCAGTCGGGAGAGTTTTGGGGTGTTGCTCAAATGAATTTCCAGCACAACTACGGCCCATTAGCTACTCTGTACGAATCCAAATCAGCCAAGAACCCCCCCCCCAAAAAAAAAACACAAATGCAAACAATGCTGCAATTAGGAAGTGTGAGCTACATGTTTTCAAGAAGAAATTGAGTCCAAAGTTATCCTGATCCTAATAAACTACACTGTTTATGCATTTAACAAACCCAAGCAACAAACCATTTAACCTCTGGAACGGTGGATGTCTAGTAGCCCAGTTTCAAAAACAAGCGAGCTGCTGATAAACACAG
This sequence comes from Carassius auratus, assembly GCF_003368295.1. Taxonomy (NCBI): domain Eukaryota; kingdom Metazoa; phylum Chordata; class Actinopteri; order Cypriniformes; family Cyprinidae; genus Carassius; species Carassius auratus. The sequence continues at coordinate 44,486 of NW_020524890.1, read as the reverse complement.
TCATTTTAAGATATTACAGATATATTTTTTTAAATATAGATTTTTTATTTTATTTTTGTAGATAAATATTTAACAGCCTTATTATGTTATGAATGTTCAAACAACACTAATATTACATCAACAAAAGAACCACAGTAGTAGTTGTGGCCAAAAAAGAAAAAGAAAAGAAAGAATATATAACAAACATAAATAAATAAAATGTATCATTTTCGATCTAACTAAAATTGTACTATGTGTCCTAATATTTCTGTCATTTCCATGGCATCAGCTTAGCAACAAAACAAAACTACTGAAGATTAATTGATGAGCCAAGTCTCTTGTGAGTACTTTTTTTGTATCTACAGTATTGCAAATGAGTAAATTTTGATGTTCCATTCCATTAAAATGCTCCCTTAGTAGGCAGCAAGCCAGTTTACTACATTTTAGAATACAGCCAGAGTGATGGCAAATCCTCTGTAGAGGTAGAAGAGCAGGTGAAAAGAGCATGTGATGCCAATTCAGGATGCACATTTCAGTCCTCTATCACAACTGAACCAGAGTACATACTGAAGATGTGAGAGAGTGAGAGGGAGAGGAGTGATGTAGGGGAGAGTGATCTGATTCATCTCAACGTCAAACAGGGCCATTGGTTTGTGATGCTCACACAGGCCCACAGTGCTGCGCCAATCCGATGGGGGTTCTGGCCATCGGTTTATCAGATAGCATGGTGTGGAGATGAAAGGTCTGGCGAGGAGGTGGGGGTACGTGTCTCCTCTTTGTTGCAGACATGTGTTAACATCGTTGGGGATCAGTGAGCTGGACCGCGCACATGCCGATCATACCACGGAGAAAAGCAGCGGAAAATGGGACCTTTAAGTATTCATGTGTTCAGATTCACACAGTGCTCAGGCCTCAGCAAGGGGGGGTGGGAACAGAGTGCAATGGAGGGAAATACGACAACTGCTGATGAAGAAGAGAACAAAGGCTGGGAGAGACAAAAGACAATCATGGATTGAAGAAACTAGACAAAAGGAGACTGAGCTGGAAACAGAAAAGGATAGAATTGGAGGGGGAAAGGGAAGATAAACAGGTGCATATAAGATATTAAGGAATGAGTGAGATGAAATTATCAAGGGTGGGAAATAAGGGCATCACATGAGTGAGGTTTTCACAGCCGGCCACCCACCTGCATCCCCCTCCGGACTAAAATAGACTGAGCCCTTTTCCAGGCCAGACACTAATCTTCACAGGTATTCCCAGGACTGGGACCGTGAACCAGAGAGGGATGATGCAGCAGAAGCAAAACGTCTTCAAACCTGCGGGTGCCTGAGAGACAGACAGGAACAGTGGAGTAAGCTCATGATCAAAGCATGATCTACCATAAGAAGACACAAAAGACAGCAAAAGAGAAATGAGACAGACAGAGAGACAGGGATCCAAAAGTCTGAGACCACTTGTTAAAATGCTTCTGCTCTGCATTTCTCTCATTTAACACCATGACAGACTGTTATAAACAAAAATTTATTAATAAAAAGTATTACATTTTTAAATGGTTCGATTAATTAAAAAATATTATTATATTTATTGCTGCTGTTATTTTTTACAGCATTATTATATTAATAACCATAACAAAAGAAAAACTGTAACAACAACAACAACAACAATAATAAAAATATTTTAAAATAATATATATTTTATAATATATATAAATAATATATTTTATTATTAAGACTTAACAACAAAAGAACAAAAATAAACAACAACAATAATTATTGTTATTAGTAGTAGTAGTAGTAGTAGTATTGTATTTTGGTATTGTTAGACATCACGGCTGCTTTTGACACTATATCACATGCTGTCCTTCTTGAAAGACTGTCTGTATATTTAGGAGTCTCTGGTACTGCTCTTACATGGTTTACATCTTATCTTACAAATCGTTCCCAGTTAGTGTCCTTGGTGGGAAACAAATCTTTATCAACTATAGTCCAGCAAGGTGTCCCACAGGGGTCTGTGCTTGGTCCCATCTTATTTAGCATCCTTATGTTGCCTCTGGGTGACATTATTCGTAAGTTTGGTTTAGGTTTTAATTGTAATGCTGATGATACGCAGATCTATATCAGCATGCAGCCTGATCCTAATCTTGCGGTTACAGCCCTTAGCACCTGCTTCGATGCGATAAAAGCCTGGATACATGATAATTTTATTAAGCTAATGCAAGAAAAAACAGAAATTCTTTTTGTTGGTACATCAAAATTAATATTTCAGAGTTGACTACTGTCAAGCACTTGGTTACTCCGTCCCTTCAATTACGTAATCTTGGCATTATTTTTGACTCTGAACTAATGCTCGATGCACATATAAAAAAGGTATCAAAGATTGCATTTTTCCATCTTAGAAATATCGCTAGACTTCCAGATTGCCAGATGCAGAAAGGCTTATACATGCCTTTATTACATCAAGGCTTGATACTGCAATGTGTGCTATCTTGGTCTCCCAAATAAATCAATAAAAAAATTACAATATATACAAAATTCAACCACATGGTTATTGACACATACAACCAATCGTCAACATATTTCTCCAGTACTCTCTGATTTACATTGGCTGCCGATACAAGCATGTACTGAATTCAAAACACTGATCTTAACATATCAAGCTATTCATGGGATGGCTCCTGCTTCTCTCTGCAGTTTAGTCACTGCTCATATCCCAGCTCGCACTTTGTGCTCTTCCAGGTCATGCATTCTCTAGCAGTCTCGATATAAATTAAAGTCTATGGGCGGCCGAGCATTCTCAGTTTCAGCACCACGTCTATGGAATGCTCTACCACTTGTATACTGTAGCGCTTTGAGTCTATGAAAAGCACATTAGAAATAAAATGTATTATTATTATTATTATTGTTTGTTGTTTATTATTATTTTTATTATTACTACTACCACCACCACCACCACCATCGGTCAATCTTAAATACCCCACAATGCACTGCTGTGAGCTGATACACATACATTTAAAACAATTTATTATACATTTTTATTTTGCATATATAAAATAAAGAAAAAAACAACAACTTTGCTTATGATTAAAAGAACAGAGAATTAGCTTATTTTCCAAATCCTAAAACATAAAATGTTTCAGTGTGATCCCAGTCTGTCTGATCTCAGTATACTGTACAAATATAGAGCCCATGTGTCTCAATCCCAAAACCAGCAGACACTGAATATCCTCAGCCATTCAGCAAACAGCACAAAACCTAACGACTCCTAGTTTACAAACTATATAGACAGACACCCGTATCCGACTAGATGAGTAGATGTGTGTTTTTCACATAAACATGATCGCTAAGGAGGAGCCAAAAGGGAAAGAGGATGTGGAATAAAGAGAGACAAATGGAGGGAGGGAACGCAGAAGGAAAACAGATGGATGAAGGACTTGGAATGTCTCCTTGGGCTTTAAATGAAGTCCTTCGCAAGTCAATCGCTCCTCTCAGCCCAGTGGTTATGTACACAGATGTGGGGTGGAAAAAGTGGAGGGGGCTCATTGACCTTGATTTCCAGACAGAGATGCTTTAATGTGGGATGGAGGGGGCGGAGGATGCCCCCCTGTGGAAGTCAAACCCACTGCCTTCCGTATAATCGCAGCCTTGGGACGAGATGGCTTTCCTATTAGCAAGACAGGCAGATATATACACTCTAGCACAACCTAACATACGGCCACAAACAAGATATTTGTTAATGCAATACACTAACAAGAGCTTCAAAATGGCCTGCAGCCAAAACAAACATATCATATACAGATGCCACACTCTCTCCACAAACAAAGCAGCTACGGCGGTAATTACTCATGAGGAGTTTGAAGTGGGCTTAGAGATCCCCCTCATTAAACAAATGCAAACATGCTGGAATAAAGTACATATAACTAAGTATGTGAAGCTCGCTCTTTTTAAACAGACGTTCACTTTCCCTGAGCACTGCCATATGTATGTGGTCCGGCTCCGCCGCATACCTGACCAATGGGCCAATGGCGAGGCAACAGAGAAAAGCACTGGAATAAAAGCAAGAGATGAAAAGAAATAATATAAAGATAAGGGAAGAGAGGAAAATGGGGCTGCTATTAGGGAAATGAGCTCTTAAGAAATGCAGCTGTGATGCGGTCCCTGGAGGGCGGCTATCAGGAGTCCTGTTGGCCAGCGGGGCAGAAGGGACTGACACGGAGCCAGTGCTGTTAGCCCAATTAGCTTCAGATCTGTTCTCTGCCTTCTGCTCTTGGCTGGGCTGGACAGCTGCACTGGGTTTGCATTTAAATATGCAGAGAAATGAGCGCCTCGAACTGCTCCTCATTTAATCGCCTTGAAGTAAGAAGCTCACCAACGCCAACTCGTCCCGACTGTACGAAGAAAGGTACAGAGTAATGAAGCAGGATTGGGACTTGGTCTGCTTGAGAATGATTTCCTTCTTAGAAGCCACATTGAAACCTGCTATTAAGATGTTTCAGTGATCTGATCGACTGTGGGAATCTTTGGATTCGATCACTAAACACATTCAGAATAAAAAAATGCACAAAAACACAACTGCATCAAAAATGTAAACACTGATGCACACGGAGGCATCCTGAACAGCAGGATGACTTAGCTGTCAATCATTCACTGCACTCAAAAGGATTTCAACTTTGACTTTAACTGAGAAATGAATAATAACTGAAATACCAGACAATTCTACTGATAATGTTTCAAGTGCATTTAGATTAAAATCTAGGAATATTTGGGGCAAAAACAGTAATTAATTTTTTTTATTTTAGTGTGTTACAAGGTTATTAAATAAAACTAAAATCATTAAAAAAAGCTACTTAAAAAAACATTAGCTGAAGTTATTTCAGCTATTTTAAAATTATTTAAATGTATGTACTAAAATAACTAAATCTGAAATACAAATTAATAAATAACACATACAAATATAAAAAAATAACGACAATGTTACTAAAACTGTATAAATCTAAATGTTATCTGAAAATAATCCATAATATTAATGAAAACTATAAAAGTATTAAAAGATCGTAAAACTGGCATACTACCAACATGAGATAACACTGATGGAGTCAGTGCTTTAAAATATTAATAACTCAATAAATTAATACTTTTACATTAATATTCATATTAAATTTAAAATTCACTTATGTTTACATTTTCTTCAACAATTAAATTAAGTAGTTTATTTAGTCTACTGACTACAGCAGTTTCAAAGTCCACACTTTTCCTCCCAAGACAATGATCTGGAACAGACAGATGATTTGATAATGACTTCAGAAATTATTAAACTGCATCAGAATTGCAGATGAGAGGAGTTGTCTTGCCTTTTTCTGCTTTATGTAGTGTAAGAAGTGTTCTGTAGTGATGTATGCTACAAGAGTGTATCCAGTGATGTTATTCTTCTCAGATTTTCCTCAATTCAGCACAAAGCTGCCTCCTTAGTGAAAGATTCATACAAGCATCAAATGGAGAAAAAGATTAATGCCGAAAGATGGTAAGAAAGAAACACAAGAGGGAACTTCTGCAAGCATGCAAAAAAATCTACGCAATGTAGCTTTACAAAGGACTCACGTGGCATTACAAAGACAATGCACAATAGGAATTCGAAAGTTATTAAAGCTTGAGATGGCGGAAAAGCCTGTGATGTATCAGAAGTTTTCCTTCCTTGAACTATGTGCCAAGTCAGTCCAAGTGCACCCCTAAAATACAGGACAGTATTCAGTAAGCCAAATCTCTACAAGACAAGACAATCCCCACTCGTTGCTGCCCCTGCTTTGGCATCTAATTAAATTCAAGATTTTAATTTGTTACATACATGGAGAGCATATGACCAACACTGAAATGTAAGTCAGGTCCGATCCATGGACAGTGCAATTATTAAAGAATACAAAAACAAGAAAGTTATTTATAAATATGGTATGGAAAAAGTAAGATATAAAAATAAAATAAAATGCTTATAAATTTTTTTAAAAGGGGCAGGACAGTATACTGTAGACCAGGAGTCGGCAATACATAGGGATAATAGCTGGCACGCGAGCAATAGGGAAAACTGCATACTGACATACTGTACATTTTGAGGAAATAACTTCTCAGTCACACAGCCTGTTCGGAGCTATAAATACTATTTAAGTTTGAGAATTAACTTGTGCTAGTCTACTGATGCGTGCGCAAACGCTGCACTTATTAGGCAGATGTGTGAAGTCCAAGTCAGGTCCTCGGATCGCATCTGGGACATAAAGCAAAAGTAGGATTCTTTAGGGATGAGTGGATGGAAGCAGACCCCCAGTGCTGGAGAGGTGAATTTATCCCTTTCACCTTGAGATGGCAGGCAGCAGATTTAGGATGCTGTTCTGTGGGATGGGGGTCTGACATAGGGGAGTAAATAAATAAATAACAGTGGAGTGCAGGACTGTCTGAGATGACTCCGAAAGCCCTCACGTTCACTGTATGGAATGCATGAGTGTAAATTTCACACGCCCCGATTATTCCAACACACTTATATATATCATTCCAGTACATTCACCTTTACTGGACAAACAATGTCACATCTATCGGATATGGACTAGGAGCACTAGGAGCAGAGAGAATAATAAGCACATGATATTGATACTTATACTGTAGGCATTTGCCTACACTGTTAAAAATAAGTGTTCCTTATTGCCAGTCATGGTTCCATGAATGAACTTGTACTATAGGTTCATAATAGGGAACAAAGGTTATCAGAAGAGAAATCAGAAGAGCCCAGCAAACATGAGAGAAGATTTTCCATTTTGATACATTACCTATCGATTAGGGCTACAAGTCCCGAATCGCGATGGAGAATCATTCACTGCTGCTCTTCAATTAATGTGAGGTCACAGCGGGCTCCCAGTTTCCAATCCAAAACAACCTAATATTGACGCCACTGTGGAGGGAAAATTATCCTCCAGTTGCAAATCAGAGGAAACTTATAAAAGCCGCCACTAGGGTCTTTTAACATGAGCTTGCCGAGAGGTTTATTTAGCTGTATTCAGATCAAGTACAATAATCGTAAATGAGTGACAGATTAACATGCATATCAGCCGTGCCATGGACGATGAACCCGTTGCTAACCAAGCGAAATGAAAACAGAAAAAAAAAAAAAACTCGCTCATTTGTAAAATCAATTTTCCCTTTCGTAAATCAGACATTTCTGAGAAATCCAGAGGGCTTTCGTCTCTCACGTCACATGATAAAACGGCTGATATGTATTCCATTCTTTTTCCTGCGCACAGCATGATTAGTGATTTTTTTAAATCACCAAATGTAAACCATATTGCCCAGCTCTAACCTGGTAAATGTGGTCTTCTACTGTACTGTACTGTAATTTACCATAAAGCTGCTCTGAAACTTTGTGAGTTGTGAAAAGTGCTATACAAATAAAACTAACTTTAGAGTAAAACTCTGACAACCCATCAAAAACCAGTTTCTGAAATTCTCAAGACGTTCAGAATACAGTACAGTATTCAAAAAACGAGCTTCACGGTAATTATGATTCAGTCAAATATCTTAAAGCACACGAGTTTTAAGCATTTGATCTGTTAAAGCAGTTATAGTATGGTTATTTGAACTCCAGAGAGTTCAATGGGGGGAAAAAAGAAACAGGTTGACTGGGAATGTTGAATGTCCTCCGCTGTTCCATCCGCGATTCTTATCCAATATATACAGTGAAAGTAAGACACGGAGAACCTACAATATAATGTATGAACTCGGGTGCCAAACAACCACTCACTCCACAGTTAATTCATCTGATGTAGGGCAGAATGACAGGGTGTGTATAAAACAGTGGATAAAGAAATAGCCTCAGCAGCTTACACATTAATGCAAAGAAACGGCTCTGACCACAGACCCGAATGAAAATGAGAGTTACTACGATAGCAAACGTGTGAGAGAAACACATGGTTCAGACATAAATTCACAGGGTGTGCACGGAGGTCTTTTGGCCGCAGTCCACTCGTCCGTGTTGTGTTTGGCCTGAGTGGCAGCGTTCACTCCGTTTCCCTCTCTGCCCAGAAGTTGGCAGCTCTCCTCAGTTTCATCCCTCTTTCATCTTATCAAGCACCTGCCATCAACACGAGGCCGTATAGCTCCACAACACCCCTCCCTTCATTCCCTCACTCATCCTGGCACTTCTTCGCTCCCGTTTCCGACTGTTTAATTATGCTGTCCCAACCTGTCACCTTGAGCAACATCCCCCCCCCCGGGCAGCAGCCTGCGGACCACCGTGCCAAAGCAAACTGCCTCAGGAGCAGGTGTGTGTGGACAGGAGGCGCAATCAAAAAAAACAGCTCACAGTAAGTACAGTGTGTGTATATCAGTGGTCGAGTATTTTTCATCTATAAATAAAGAGAGTGAATGAGATCTTGGACATCGACACAGCCTGCCTTGATGACACGCCACCTATAACAAGTTTGACTATCCACTAACAACATAAAAAATAAAATAAAATAAAACACAAAAATAAAACTCTGTCAAGGTGCTGGAGCAGTGAGCCTCTAGTGTGAGTGCCGTTTTCCTAACAAGCAGCAGGGAAAGCTCAGCACATGGCCAAAATTATAACAGAGCATGCTCCAGGTTAAAAATAGATTTGACTCATCACTTCAGGCTGCTGTGATGGTATCTTACCACAGTAAAAAAGGAAATGAAAGCTTTTTTTAAATTTGGATGTGGCAATTTCACTGACTGAAAAAAAAAATGATATAAAAAGGGCGAAAAAACTCACTGGCTAAAATTTCCCCAGTACTATATAAAAGCCCATTTTTTCTACACTTAAGACATTTTGAAAATGTTACCATATCAAATAGAATGACAGAAAAACTAAGAGGATTACAGTCTGAACTAACATAAGAACAACTGAATTACAGAAAGAATAGATAGAGACACAGACAGACAGCTCAGACAGTGCCCATTGAGAGTACGGCTGAGCCGGTCAATGATTTCTTTGCGGACAGGAGCTGCCAGCATGAGCTCCTCGCGTCACCTCAGCACTGATAAGATGTATGGATATATGCACCCGTGAGTCGCAACCTTGAACATTCCCAAGCCGTCAGAGTGGAGCAGAAGCGGAGGAGTATTCGAATGTTTGCATTGGAGAAATACATTTTTTCACCCATCCATATGTTGTAACATCACTTTCTCCATTTGACCTCAGTTTTTTTCCCTTCAGAGTTGTCGTTAAGAGTTTTCCAGTTCACCCTTTCAAATCAGAGCATGATTTATGGGGCACTGCTAGAATCTCAACAGGGTTAGGATGGAAAAGCCAAACACTTAGATGAGTTAAAGTCCTCGAACGCTCTGATATACAAGTTCACATAAACTATAGCTCATCCATTACAGATTATCCTACGAGAACACCTATGCGTAAAAGAAGTCTGCATGATTTTCTGAATAACTGAAATGAATAAACACCACAGCTGGAGTGACAGAGGTGTAAATTCACACTTCCAAAACTGTCCTAAGATGTGGCGTAACGCTGAGATAATCCTAAGAATCTCAGTGGTGGTGGAGAATCAGCCAAGGCTGTTAGCATGAAGATGTTGGTGATTTAAGTGCAGCCTTGGTTCTCAGTCAGACAGCAGGAGTTCCCCGTAGAGAACAACTTGATTTATTCCTGCCAAACCAAATGCTGACTTGAGGCACAAGAGTCTCCTGAGCAGCAGTCTACAACAGTGCAGAGTACAAATGCAGTTTTTCTACTTTATGAATCAACCTCAATCCCACCCTGAGTCTTCCTTGGAACGTGCTTGCATGAATCGTTCTGCCTCGTGCTCATGTCTTTCCAAACTGATATGACAGGGTGTTAGGTGAATGTCCCAGGTGTTCTTTTCAAAACAAGAACAACAACAAAAATGGAGACAAGATCCAAAAAGCACCATAAAGGTTTAATATAAATAGTCTGTAAAATTTATATTACTATTTACCAAGTCCTTCGTATCCATAAAAGAGCTTTGTGTGAGGAATTTAAAAGGCCATTTAACGAAAATTCTAAAAATTCTCTAAAATTTTATTTGAAAATTTAATTTGCATTTCCAAATATTCACAACCAATTATGATTAATTAAAAGATGCGACAGCAATGGTGTATGTCAGCATTCAGAGATGAATAAAAATGAACATCACAAAAGTAAACTTTAATAACATTAATTTCTATACACTCTCAGAATAAAATGGCAAAAAAAGGACCTTTAGGGGTACAACAGTTTGTGACTATGGTACTCTAATAACAATACCCTAAAAGAGACATCTCTGAACCTTACTTACCCCTAAAAGATTCATAGTAGTACCTCAAGGGTACATATTATTAGTACAAAGTTTTTTATATTTACTTTTTAGAGGTAGATAAGCTACAAAGCTGTCCTGATCCTGAAGACCTTGATTAGTTGGTTCAGGTTTGTTTAATTGGGACTGGAGATAAACTTTGCTGGAAGGTGTTCCTATAGGAGAGGGAATGGACACATTTGCCATAAAGGTACAGTTTTGCAATTTATTTCTGACTGATTTATTTAGACTGTCTTATAGAAACACATTAAATGAAAAGTTGCACAAATTTGGCAAAAAGGACAACGCTTATGGTGCTTTTGTGCCTTTTTGAAACTTTGAAACCTCCCAAAGTCCCTATTTATTGTAACTGTGAGGAAAACACACACACACACATATATATATATACAAATGTGTCCATTCCCTCTCCTATAGGAACACCTTCCAGCAAAGTTTATCTCCAGTCCCAATATATATATATATTTTTTTTTTTTTAAGGTTAGCTGTGGTTACTACTAAGGCAAGTCTAGCTTATGATTAAGTCTCCAGTGCTGTTGAGGTTGCAATTTCCATTTCTGTAGGACAAGAGAACTGCCCTATCACTGCTGGTTTAACAACGAAAGATTAAGCCACTCTTAATGGGATGTAATTATAATGGATCCAGCAGAAGACCCCAGAGCAGCGAGCAATGTTTGATGTGATCTGTTAGGGTTATGTTATCTTTAAGCACCCTTGACATTTACAGAGACGTTACATGCATCTTTGTGCTTTCCTGACATTTTGCTGGATTATGGCTCTAGGGTACATGAGCGACAGGGTCGAGACAGGGAGGGCCGAGGCCATTATACACTGTTTAAAATCTAATCGCTGCAGGGCCCGCTTGGCCTCTCACACATGTCCAGCCTCATTGGCTCCATGCTGTAATAATCCGTGTTCACATGCTTGCTAAGATCTCCAGGCCAGGGCTTTATGGCCCCTGACTGCTCCAGCCTTCTTAGAAGAGATCATGTCAGATTCTCTCTCTCTTGCCACCCAGACACCGTAGACAAATCCGCCCCAGCGCCCCTAAGAACGTTACATCAAGGCTGCCAAGATCGGCTTGCCTGGGAGAGTTAAGTCCGTTGTTATTACACCCATTATGGCAGCTAAATCATACCACCCACTGAACTTGGCAATTTGTTTGTTAACAAAAGCATCGTTCAGTACAAGATGGTAGCATTCACAGATTACAAATCTACAAAGCCAAAGAACATTTGGACTTTGCGATTGACATCTTTAAACAATAAAAACAGGGCAGTGGGAAAAATTAAATCTTTAGAACTTCCTCGAAATCTTCGTTTGATGACACTAATGGGTGTTTTATACTGCATACCTATCAAGCACTATGAGGTGCCAACATTTTTTCCCCATCTCTCATTTTCGCTTTGTTCAGTCTAAGTGAACCAAACAACAATCCCTTTAACTGTGAATCAGTTGTGTGAACATGATAAAGCATTTTTGGGTTGTATTTTGGTTGGGTTTCATGCTGGACCTCCACAGGTTTGTTTTCTAAAGCATTCGTCCCTGTAATAAACAGACCGTTCTGCTCCGCTTCTCGAAACCAGGGTGCTAACAGGGGTAATTTGCAGCTTCACCCACCCTTCGAATAAAAACTTTGTGGGCAGACGATAACCTTGCCACCACCCCGTGTCAATTTAATCACCTTTGAACATACTCCTCACATACCTGCGCTTATGCTCAAACCTTATAATTGGACTCCCACTGGAGATGAAAAGCTCCAGCTGTGACATGAGTGGGGAGTTGTTGGGAATTTTTTTTTAAAGTGATATTGATCTACTACAGCAAGGGCAAGCGGACAACTGCTGCCGGTTTAGCAAAAGTCCACAGACTGAACACAAACCTGTACACAAAACTAAACAGCACTTTCTTACTCTGGCAAACTCTAATCTGATTGCAGCTTCTGTGATTAAGGGTCATAAACTAAAACAAACCAGCGATTTTGAATTTAATCAATGGATTAATGGATAAATCAAAGGAAGTTTTCTAGGCTAGTAGAATCAAATCTTTAAAAGTTATTCAGAGTTTCACCAAAGACGCTTAATAAAAATATTTCAATGGCATATTATACTTCATTGTACTTATTTATGTCTATGAAATAACAACAAGAATACCTTTACTTAAATTAATATTTTTCACCACTGTTTATTATTGTGGTATAATTTCAGATAAACCTGCTCTGAAAAGCAGTGTTGTTCACCATCAAGAATTCGAAGGAAATTGTCGTTTAAATTCCTGTTAAATTTTTACGTTTGCATTGAGGAATCAAACAAGATATAGAACTGCAACTTGAATTCAATTATGAAGAACTACTGTAGAATTATAATAAATTACAATTCAAAGAAATGTAACTAATTTTTAACTAAACGACAGCGCGACTGTAGAATGATATAATTTTACACAGAATGACAAAGTAAACTTCTTTCAAATCCAACAAACTGTGTGTTGTGGCCAATTCAGCTTAAAATCACACTCCAAATGAAGCCAATTGGCCTGGCTCTTTACATGTTGATCAGATGGTCTCTTCCTGCATAAGTGGATGGGTTCTAATCATGTGGACCAGACCTTTGGAAAACTAAGCAAGAGCCTGAGTTTCACAGTAACACCTAAGTTGAGAACCACTCAGGTGGTGACAGCTCTTTTCAAGTCCTAAAAAATGGACAAGTGGCTTAACGCCTTCAAGCAAACTTCTGAGGACGGACTCTTCATCAAGATCAACCCCTCCATCATCATCCACCTCTCAGGCGGCCTCTTCAAAATGTCCAGCACTCCCAAACAACAGCAGAAAGAAAGTTAAACATTTGTTCAAAGGGAGACGACTGATGTCTGCCTTTACTGAGCTGAGAAAACCTGGAGGAAACCACATCAAATGGAGGAACGCTGGGATATCACCATATCTCATATCCAGCGGTCCAAGGGCATTTCAACTGTGCTAAATGAAGAGGAAACATGAGGATGGGATGGTGTGCTGGAGATCTCATTACCTTCTCAACCCATCGCTCTAAATACTCTGCTCATTCCACAAAACAAGCCTGAATGGAAGTACCACACTGCATATAGCACAGTTACGTTCATAAACCTTGGCGCCAGCACTGCTTGAGTCCACCTCTATGCATTATCAAAGAACCCCATTGAAAGTCCATTTGGATTTTAACTGAGTGATGACCTCATAATGGTCTCTTCTCACTGCTGGTTACATTCAGTGAGTTTTATCTGAATAATGACCTCATCGTGGTCTTCATTTTACCTTAGTGGTTGTCAGTAAATTTTAATTCATAACTAATGAGCTATTTGTTGTCTAAACTGTCAATTAAAGCCCTTAGAGGTAATTTCTTACAGTTTATCCAAATAAAGATGAATTCCCTAATTTTTCATTTGTATATTTTCAAATATGGTGCGTTAAGATGCATCTTTCCAGATTTGTCAGTCCAACAATCACCATTTTTCTTATGTACTATTTTTCTAACCCAGTGGTTCCCAATCCTAGTCCTGGAGAACCCCCAACACTGCACATTTCAGATGTCTCCCAATTCAAACACACCTGATTCAACTCATCAGCTTAATAGTGAAGACTCCAAGACCGCAAATGTGTGTGTCAGATAAGAGAGACACCAAAAACATGCAGTGTTGGGAGTTCTCCAGGACCCGGATTGGGAACCACTGCGTCTAACCAAACGTGACCCTGGACCCAGGTTCAAGTCTTAAGTGTAAATTTCTCAAAATTGAGATTTATACATCATCTGAAAACTGAATAAATAAACTTTCCATTGATGTATGGTTTGTTAGGATAGGAATATATGTGGCTGAGACACAACTATTTGAAAATCTGGAATCTGAGGGTGCAAATTTTTTTTTAACCATCAAGAAAATCACCTTTAAAGTTGTCCAAATGAAGTTCTTAGCAATGCATATTAGTAAATAAAAAATTAAGTTTTGATATATTCACGGTAGGAAAATTACTAAATATCTCAATGGAAATTGATCTTAAAAAATCTATAATTTTGACCCATACAATGTATTTTTGGCTTTTGCTACAAATATCGCAATTTAAGACTGGTTTTGTGGTCCAGAGTCACAAATATCATTTGCACTTTCACATTTTCAAATTAACTCTATTTCACATTTTCAAGTTTTTCCATTTCAAACTGTGCCAATTCAAATGGCATATGCATATCATAAGACTTGTTTTGTCATACATGTTTGAGCCTGACAGCCCTTTCGCGACTATATGCTTTCATTCTTAGGGAAAACACTAGCATGAAATACAACTAAGACTTCAGAACATTTTTAGAATGCCCTTTGCAAACCGAGTTTAGGAAGAGTGCTAATTCTGCCTTTTTGTAGATGCTGAGGATGGAGAACCAGCCCAAAGGGTCGATGTCTTCACTCTTCTGACCTTAAACTTTGCGTGCGAAAGTTCAGCCTGAGGAAATAAATAAATGAAAAGTCTGTGACCTCTGCATCTGCTATTTTGTGTTCCAGAGGTCCAGTTTGTTGTCTGATGCCAGCCGGCAGGGCTTCTTCAACAGCACGAGTATACTTTCTCTGGCCCCAACTGCATTACGTTCATCGCCAAAACAGATCGAAGACCACCCTCTCCCTTCCATCCCTATCAGAGCCTTATTTTCACTCAAATACAAGATTTGTTTTTTTTAAATGTGTGGTTAATGAGAGGCTGGTGGAGATACAGAGAGCTCCCTGTCTCAGTTGAGCTGACCTTCTGCTTTCAACAGCCAAATTTGGATGCAATGGGACCCTGCTCTCCTTCTCTTTCATACTAAGTGGCAAAATGATCTTTATGGGAATCAGCATGCAGCATTAACTCAAACACATAACACCTAGATAAAGACTCCAATCATCTCTCAGCGTCCACTCTGTCTTCTTTTAATGCTAGAATCCATCATAACTCAAGCATATTGTCCCTGAGAATATGGCTGAAAAATCTAATCGCCAATCTGGAAAACACAGACAGTCCTTAAAACTCCAATTCTGACAAATTTTTCCGCAGCCATGACTATTATTTTGAGCCCATTTGATATTCAATCTTAAACAATAGTCTTGTGAAGTCAATATACAGTAGAAAAAATATTTAACTTGATGCTTTCATTTCAACTTAATGAAACATTTACATATAAAGAAAGAACATGAAGTAATAAACAACATTTTATTTTTTATTTAATATTTATATTCAATTTATTGTAAAGTGCTACCAAATTTTAATTGATAAATTGGAGGCCTAACCCCAGTTAGAGCTGAGTTAACACAACCCTCTTAGAGAGAATTAGGAGAAATTCCAGAATGGAACTTGTGCAAACTCTATAAGGCAGAAAACAAGGTCTTTTCTCCAGGGCACCAAACCCATCTCAGTGGAGCTACATTCATTTGACAGCAAGAGGGCCTCCTTTCTGCAACTCAGACTGCAGAGATCCTTTACTGAATCCTAATTCAACTGGTATAGAGACCTTCGACCTCCTACATTCCTCTATCTTTATCTAGAGTCAGCAAGTGCTCAAAACACCAAAGCAGTAGAGGCACTGATAAGAAAAAGACTGAAAGAGAGAGTGAGAAATGACAAGAGAGAGTTCAGTGAATGCTGTGGGAGAAAAGAGAGAGAGTGATTCTGATTGGATTCTGCTGAAGTGATCTGTTAGAGAGATGAGTCTGTAGAAGCTCAGTGGACGATGAGGAAAAGCCTGAAATAAAGAAGCACTCAAACACCCATTCATCCTCCAAAAAGCACACGTTCTTCTAGAGGCCTCTGGCCTACCTGCTGCATTAGGAAATCATGCCTGTATGCATGGAGCATGGACCAGGGGTTTTCAAACTGGCATCAGAAGACCCCCTTAGAGGATCCACAGAAAAATTAAAGAGTAAATATGTAAAAAAAAATATATATATATATAATAATAATAATAATAATAATAATTAAATAATATAAATAAATTATATTTGTTATAAAACCCATTTAAAAATTACTTGAAATAAAATAATCATTATCTGAAATAAAATATAAAACAACTTTGTTTTGGCTACATAGCTGCCAAGGCAACATTTCTTATTTTTATTTATCTACCTTGATGAACTACAATAATTAAAATGAACTACTTTATTTATTTTTACTTTTAATTGTAAAAAATGACAAAAGAACACATCAAAATGACAAAAAATTCATAAAAATTAAAATGAAAACTAATTCAATGAAAAATCTAATTTAAAATATAAATGAAATATATAATACAATAGTATGCAGAATCTGAACTGTGCACATTATTAAATAATGCACAATGTTTCACAAATATTTTTTTTATAGAATGGAGCCAAGTGAGAAAGAAAGAAAGAAAAATTACATAAACAAAAAAAAAATCCTTGTTGGGGGGCCAAAGCGTCAAAAAGTGAAAACCCCTGACCAAGACCACAGAATCCTTCTAACAGTCATTTTGTTGGATAATTTTTCTACTGTACTTTTAAGATTAAAATATGAGAATGGCCTCTGTTATGATTGGCTAACCCTTTTGCAAGCAAAACGAGTAATAATGTCCACGCCAAGTTATAATAGGGCTGCGCTGGTAATGATGGAATATGTCTACATACTCCTTTCAAAAGAGCAAGAAAATCCTGTTTATCATATTATATCCCTTTAAAACGAGCATCAATAGTTCTTTAAGACGGCAGTGACCGCTAGATCAGACCATAAGGGGTGAAGGACAGGCATAAAGGTCTTACTTCATTTCCAGAACCTCCTCCAGGTGCTTTCTGCGCTCTGCCCTCAGTGTGGTCAGGTGAGCCTCCTTCTCCGCCAGGGACTGCTGGGTGGAAGACAGCTTGGCCTTCATGGACTCCAACTCTTGCTTCACCTTTTCCATGGCGGCCAACAGCTCCGCCATCTGTGCATGCAAACACACACAAATAACCATGTTTGTGCTGATGAACAACAAACAAGCATTAGGACAAAACCATAATCCCAACGAAACATGTCGGATAAGACAGAATGCAAACAAATATGTTGAGTGAACACACAGCAGGCCAAGAGTGAAGCTCACAGGGGACACAAATGGATTTGTGTACAGAAAATTTGATTTATTAGACGAAATGAGTGTCCACTGCAAAAATATTAAAGAGATTCATATGATAGAGATAGAATGGGTGAAAACAAGTCCAGTGTGAGAGTGTGTTACTGCAGTTATATTAACTACATAACTTCGTGATGAGGTTTGTCATACATCACATCCCCAGAGTTATTTAGCTCTGGTTTGTTTTTGAAAAGGTGGATGTTCTCCATTCCTTTCTGTGATTTTTCTTTCTTCCTCTCCCTCCGTTTCCACACAATGTTTATAACTCAGAGTAACAGGAGCGAGTGAATGAGGAGGATAAATCAAAGTGGTGTGGCAGGTTTATGCATTTCATGGAAGGCAAGGTTTAGCGACTTGGCTCAAAGCGGTTCTCATAGCCTCCTCGACTGCTTGCGGTTCACCCAGAGTCTCACTGAAATCTCTGTGCTCGCAGGAAACTGTGAGGCTTCGGGCGAGATCTGTGCAGTCTCCTTCATCTGTTCTTGGTGTTTATCCATGTGTCCCTGCTCTGCGTTTCATCAGCTTTTGTTCCATCTACACTAGACACTTATACATAGATTCAAAACCAAAAATAGTTCACTTAAAATTCCTTTTAAGCTTCACAAAAGATGCAAAATGAAGTGGTTCATATGGCTTGTCTGCTCGAGAACTCAAGAACCAGTTTAGTCCGATTAGACTTGAACGAATCATTCGGACCAGTTTTGTGAACAGGATCCACAGATTCGTTGAAAAGATCAATCAGAAATCTGGGAAGCTTAGTCGGTGAGTTGAACTCCTAAATCTGATCAGTGTGATTCACAAATGAATCATTGAGATCAGTTTTGTTAAAAGGATCAACCAAAAGAGTGATTCATTTGCTAATTGTGCAGTGAAGTCGGTGAGTTGAACCAGAACGGTGTGATTCATGAATGAATCATTTGGACCAGTCTTGTGAACAGGATTAACCGATTCGTTGAAAAGATCATCAGAAGTTTTGTGAGATCATCAGTTTTGTGAAGAAGATTAACCGAAAGTGTGACTCATTCGCAAATTGTGCATTAAAGTCAGTGTGTTGACCTTGAGAACTAGATCAGTCTGATTCATAAAAAGATAATTCAAATCGGTTTTGTGAACAGGATCAAATGATTGGTTGAAAAGAACTGACTCCAATTTCATTCACGAATCGGCCATCACTACTTCTTTCATGAACACGTCAAGGTGTGCAATAGCAAAGATTTTCTGGAATAATTGCTTTAATTCTAGTTGTATGTCTACGAAGAAGTAGGGATATAACATACAAGTCATGCAGGTTTGGAATGAAAATAGACTAAGTAAATTAAGATGTTTTGTGTGTGTGTGTTGCTTTGACACGCAACACTATCCAAAGACATAATTATAGGTTTTCTTATGATCTGTGAGCACTAGAAATGGTTTTCAGCAGAATAGCTGGAGGCAATAAACAGAAACACCACATAAACAGGGATTTGGCTGTGATAAGAAAATATCTTTTGGAAAACAAATATAACAGAACTGTATGTGTGTGAGCACATGCTCCCAGCAGTGCTGCTCTCTGGTGGTCGGAGGTATTGCGGGATGTGGGAGAGCGCTCAAACCAGCTGTCATCATAAGTCATCTGCTTAATGTACTACACCCAAGCCAAGCCTAGTGAACAAGCTACCAAAAACCCGCTCAGTCAAATTTACTGCCATCTGCTTCCCTGTCCCGCTCTCATATGCTCGCCTTTGTCATCTCAAGGCGTTCCAAACTCAGGGTTGATCCAGCAACGGACAGGACAGGACTAAAACTTGAGGATGAGTGTACCTCCCCTAGGCACGTGAAATCCACTGGTAAATTCCACTTGACAAGGTCAGGTAAGTGAGGGCTCACTGGAATCGCTTATGTTAAGATGTGATGCATGTCAAATTAAAAAATAAGGAAGAGGAAATCATTATTCACGTAGAGACAGGACAGGCTAGCATTTCTTTGACTCAAATGGAGAGGACAGGTCACATCTTAGAAGAATGTTACTGGCGAGTGTCTGAGTGGACATTAAAGACTGTAATATTTTTCACAGATGCAATGAAAAAACCTGCATGCCTGTTTTCCCTCTCGGTGATAAAGTGAGATAGAATCGAGACTGCATGCCTCAGGCCCCACAGTATAAGCAGAGGGAAATATTTCAATGCTGGCAGCATCGGTTTCACAAGCCTGGTGTGAGGGCGGGGCAATAGGGCTGTCTGTTAAAACCAAGCAGCCAATGAGAGGTGAGGAGAGGGGGATGGAATGGAACCGTGAGAACTTTCATGCATTTTTTATTCAACAGCAAACAAAAATCTCAATGAAATCTTCCAGAGTTGTGTAACCACACATTCACATACACTCACATACACAGCGACAGCAGAGCGGTTAACTAATCAGTCCAGGATGTGCGAGAGCTGATATGGTGTCACCGTGCCTGGAGGGGAGATATGTGAACTGACTCCATCCTCAGCGACCAAACATCATCTGGAACGAATGGATTCGAATGAATTTACAGTGTGCTCGGTCAGTTTTACTGTAAAAGTATTTAGCAAGCGCCGCCAGGAGCCAAAATCTCAAAGCCGTTGAGTTAAGTCATTCATTAGAAGATAATTAACAGCTTTTAAAGGTTTGACTAACGGCCCGGCAGACAGATGGAAAGTTAAACCTCTCAAACAAACTCAAAAATTTGTACAGCCTACATTAGGAATCATGGAAATTGCAGTTCCTAGAACTCTAGCGTGTGGAATCAAAAATGGGTTCTTATTAACCAATGGACACTTAAAAAATTATAATAATAAAAAAGTAAAATAATAGTAATAATAATATTAATAATATATTATATATATCAAAATATTTTTATTACATCCAGTTCTATGGCTTCTTTCCATTAATGCTACAATGCTATGAATGAATATATATATATATATATATATATATATATATATATATGTGTGTGTGTGTGTGTGTGTGTGTGTGTGGTGTAAAATATTAAAGTTGATAAGTTATTTTAAAAATTCTAACCAATAGTATAATACAACAATTAATTTTTAATTAAATTCAAGTTTATTTTCATAGTGGATTTCAAAATAAATATTACAAATAAATATGAATAATAAATGCAATTATTTTGTATAATCTATTTCACTCAGCCCCCCTTGCAGCATGGATGAGAGCTTAAAAACCTCTGAATCAGTAAATGTTTTGAATAATTAAGATTTTTTTTTATAATTTTTAAATAATTGTAAAATAATTATTAATGAGATTAAAGAACTAATAATTTAGTGGAATAAGAACCAGAAATTCCTTTCATGTCCCATTTTCCCTTTCATGTCCCATTTTCTGAAAGAAAAACAGAAAGATTAAAACAAATGCAAACACTGCTTTCAGCAGACTTGCTCATGCTGTTGCCTTCTCTGATGGAGGAATGGATGGTGGTCTCTGTGTGTGTGTGTGTGTGTGTGTGTGAGAAAGAGCAAGGTGGAATGCAGAGCTTGTTTTCTCAGAGTACAACAAAATAACCTCAGATGTTAGTCAAGTCGTAAAAAAAACGCTGCAGTGAATTTTGACACCTTGGGTGTGAAACATTGAGCTCTTCACTAGGTGATGATAACACCACTTCCTGTCTCACACTGGGAATGTGAACCAGAAAGGCAGGAGGAGTACAGATCAAAGTGTTTGAGATGCACATCTTTTAACTGATCTTCACAGTCCAGCTCCAGCACTCTGTAAGTGTTTTTACGACTTGGAGTAATTGCTTACATCAGTTGTGACGCACCGTCTATGGAATTGATAACAGTGATTTTCTCCTTTTTGGTTTAATTTAAGGCTGAATTGCTTAAAACCGGTGTCAGGAACAGGCCTTGGGGAAAGGAAGAGGATCTGCCAGTGATCAAGGAGAAGAGTGATAAAAAGAACAGGAAAAAAGGGAAAAAAGAACGACTGAAGCAGGGTCAGAGGGGCTGGAACAGATGCCTCTTCAGATGAGGGAAGGCACGTGGAATTAAGCAAAAACTGAAGCAGTGAACTGTATACTTGCCTTTTTGTGCTACAAGAAAGCAGAACAAGAGAGAAAGAAAAGAGAAATAGGTAAAATGCAATGCACCAAAAAGAAATATCAGCAAAAAACAAAAAAAAAAAAAAAACAATGCCTGTTCAGAAAATGGCTGAAAATGTCAATTTAACCATATAAAAGTACAAGAAAATATGCGAATATCATGGTAAAATGCCAGCAGAAAATATCCAATTAAAAAAAATGAATGCAGCTTGTAAAAATAAACAGTACAGTAGATATGATGGTAACACATTGATCATTTAATACTGACCATGGTACA
The DNA here is from genome assembly GCF_003368295.1 of Carassius auratus. Taxonomy (NCBI): domain Eukaryota; kingdom Metazoa; phylum Chordata; class Actinopteri; order Cypriniformes; family Cyprinidae; genus Carassius; species Carassius auratus. Next base: position 22,752 of record NW_020524890.1, on the reverse strand, counting down.
GAGTAATTAGTCATATTCCAGTTATTGGTATTTCAAGATGCAAAGGATACCACGGTATTGCTAAAAAGATATTTGATAAAATAAACAAATAAAAATAAAAAAATCTAATCAATATTATCTGTAGAAGAAATAAAATAAAAACCATGTACTAAAGCTCAATTAAATATAGTACAGTTATTAAGTTAATCATGTATAATCAATTTATATATATATATAAAATTACTAACCATGTCCAAAAACAAAAATAATTCCTCACCTCACATCATATTCTGGTACTGCTATAGTACTTTAGCATAAATCATAGTACTGACTGATAGCCATATTTATATACTGCATCATGGTATTTGCACAGTACTTCAATGAATACCAAGGCATAAGCATCATGTAGTGTCTCCAAAAAAGAAACTCGAAAATGATAAAAAATATTATCATGTTCTAAAAACATGGTAATACAATAGTGTTACTTTTGTAAGTGGAAAACCTCATATTGGTTTGTTATTGATGTGCACCGTGAAGTGATGAGATCACGGTGGGCGTTAGATCAGGGCCTTCTCTTCAGCTCGTGCCGAACTCAGAAGCTTCTAATCACCTCCTGTGAGAGCAATCCAGACTAACCCAGATGCTCGGAGCAGAAACATAACACTAATAAAAACTGCTCAATGCAGCAGCGTGCTGTTTTTTTTCTTGCTCTCTCTCCCCTTCTCCTCATCCGTCTCTTCCTACTCTCTCCTCCCCGGCTGCCAAAAGAGCAGCCCCATTCCCAAACGGTGATCATAAAGCCAATTTCAACAAGCTGGTCTTTGGATCTTGCTGTGTTTTGGGTGCTGAGCTTTGTGTCTGGTTGGGAATATTAACAGAGGAGGGAGTTTTATTTCCCTCTAAAGTTTTATCATAAAAGTCCAGGCTGTTTCTGACTATGGCTTTGAATACAAACTTGAGAAAGAGCAGCGGCAGCTGTAAGAGCTATTTATTCTTTGACTAATTTCCATGTCTGTTTTTGGCCAGGGCCGCTTGGAGACCTCAGGCTCTGCCGTCACGCTGCCCCCTGCAGTATGGAGGGAGAACTGACCGAGAATCTGACTGACTGCTTGAGATGTTGACAGCATGTCTTGACCAGTTCAAGCAAAGAGCGAGTATAAATTTCTCACACAAAGCTATCATGACATCAGAAGGCTATATATACACACAATAAGTTTCATAGACCACATGGTTTTTGGTGGTTTTTAGAGATTGACATTCCCTATCCTCATTCACTTCTATTGTATTGAAAAGAGCAGCTTGGACATTCGGCTAAACATCTCCTTTTATGATTTAAAAAAATAAAGTAAGTAAAATGAGTTTAAAGCAAATAAATGATGACAGAATGGTGAACTACCTCTTAACTATCAGTATAACTACTGACCGCAGGTTTATATAACATGTAGCTAGAGTTACGTGCAGTGGGGAAACTCAACATCTCCCAGTGCAGAAACAGAATTGTGCTGGACGCACTTCATAAACGTTAAATCAAAACATAAATTATCCTGACAGACAGACGCAAATGAGCATGACTTCCCAATATAATGGAAAGAAAGCAGGGGGAAAGCATAAGAGAGGTCTTCCACATAAAATAATGATCTGATAGAGCTCATCTTCAGGGAACAGTCTATAAATTGCACTGTCAGTGGTTAAGCTTCCTATTTGGAAAAGTTTGGGTTGGATCAGGACCAAAAGCCACATTTGTCGAACACCCCCATCCAAATGAGGAAAAAAAAAAGGTCACTTAGATGCAGCGATACTGATGAAAAGCACAAAACTCAAATCATTCCTTGTAAATAGAGAGGAAACATTAATCGTGCCATACCTTGAGCCACTTTAAGCCAGCGTGGCTGGAGTCACGCATTAGGTCATGAGAGCGCTTTGCACAGGCAGTGAGCAATGGAGAAGAAATAGAGAAAAAGAGGGATTACAGGAAAAAAAAGCCGGAGAGGAAACACAGACATAACAGAACAACAGTTTGAAACAAACCACGCAAAAGGAAAATTGGATCTTTAGGAAGAGGGGTTAGAGAAAGAGAAAGCACAGTAACCATGGATCCAGTGTGACAACAGGTTGGGAGCGGAAAAGAGATCCATACAGGATTGGGTCAGGCCGACAGGGAAAAAGGGGAAAGTTTGTGGTTAATGAGTAAGGGCAGTTTCGAGACATCCCATCAACCCCGGTCAACACGAGCGGAGAGATTGAGGCTTTCTTTGGTCCACTGCCTCCAGGGAAGGTTATGAAGTATGTCATTTCGCTGCTGAATCATGTCTGGAGACTGGACGTGTGTTTTCATGTGGTCTTGGGCAAACGTTTTCACTGGCCCTGCATGAGCGGCTGGTCGCTTTCGTGCATCCCAGCCGTAAATTCCACGCCAGAGCTGAGTGACTGGTGTCACTGTACACCGAGGGGCTCTGTGTAGGAAGAAAATGCCCCCCTCTTTCTCTCGGCGACCACATTTGCTCTTACTAGCACACGACTCTTTAAAGCAGTTGCTGCAGCGAGGGTTTGGCAAGACGCTAATGCTCATGAAAGCGTCAGCTAAAATGAGACAGGCTCAGCCGCTAACAAACACATTGAACAGACTGAGAAAACATTGTTTTGACACTCAATCAAATATCAATTCTGCAATGAAGATGGCGTGAGATGGAGAGAAAAGGTAAAATAGGGGAAGGCTTGACAAAATTGCGTTTATTTGTTATTATTTATTCTTCATTGCTGCAGCTCTCAGATCAAATATGCCTCAAGTTTTTGGATTACTATATAACAAGACATGCGAGAACCCACACTGATTCACGTATATGATGTCAAATCTGGTGCAAGTGTGCCATTTTAGTGATACGGAGGATTTAACGACTTAATTTAAAGTCTGTTTGCCACAAAAAGCTATCATGAGGCTTTAAAAGCCTTGGAGCATTGCATAGTTCTATGGACCATAACCATTGCAGCAACAATGTACAATAATTCGTTACCATTAAAGAATTAGATTTCATCAATGAACACAGAACAGCTATATTCTACAGCATTTATTAATCTAGTTTATAAGTAGTTTATAAGGCACAAATAAAACATACATGCAACTTTTAATAAATGTTTGGCATCATTTATTTAAATTGTCATTGCTTTCTTTTGTATTTATATGTATTTATTAATTTGATGTACATCACCTGTTGAGAGAAATTATAAATAAATAAATGGATTCATATATTTATGAATTAACATTAACAGACTAATAACTACTGTGAAAGAAAGACAAAAAAAATTATCAATATATTTATAAATTATTATTCATTATATAAATAATTATACATATTTATATTAATATAGAACATTTAATTATTTAAAATTAATTAATTATATTTATATATTTACAAATTAACATTAACCAAAATTACTAAATGCTGTTAAACTGACAAAATGTTATATTATTCTTTCGTGATACCCATGCATTAACAATCTTGACTAATTTTACCACAGACACACACGCACAACACAGCTTTTAAGTGAGCTCAACAGACGCACTTGGCTTGACGAGAAAGAACTGACTCAATTTTGGCCAGAGGTTTACTTTCATGTCAGTGTAACAAAGAGCAGTCACCCTCGTCCCCATACATTTAAGAACAACATACTGACAGCAATTTGTACAGGCACTGCACTTGGTCCAACATGTGCTCTGCACAATGAGAAAAATGAGGCGAGCAGCTATTGGAGGAAATTGAACACAGAGCTAAAGACGAATGCTTGCTTATGATTGGCACAACAGAGGGTGTGGTGAAGCAACAGAGGGATGCTAATTAAATAGTGGAGGAGAGACTGTATGTGTGTGTGTGTGTGTGTGTGTGTGTGTGTGTGTGTGTGTGTGTGTGTGTAGAAAACCGTGTGCATTTGTGTGAAGCTAATTAGAATTTGTATGGTTTAATGTAGGACCACAAATTACGCATTTAGAAACATGTCTGCCAACTGTCAGTGAGGTAAGCTGCCATTCTCTCTCTCTCTCTCTTTTTTTTTGTATAGCTCATAACTCCCTAAATATGAAACCTGGAATATAAATTCATTGTTGTATAACAGGTGCCAGGATGGAGAGGAACTTCTAATGGTGATATCCTGAGTGTGCGTAATGAGACTTGATGCGAATGGGACATCAGTAATGAGTGTGGAGACTGGCTCCGGAGGGTGGCACTTGTACTGTCCCCATTTCCCCTTCTCTCTGAGCCCAAATGAGAGGGGGCCGGCCAGGCTTAGCAGCAGTGTTGGCTCCCGCCGCAGCCCCCAACTCTAATTAACCGCTGGGGATTGGAGTGGAGGTCCATCTGGCGGTGAAGAAACTCAGTGGTGAAGGCCACGATACATTCCCTAGACTGCAACGCACACTGGGACGATGCTCAGCCAGCCATGCGAATCTTTAGAAAATGGAGAGAGAGCGAAAAGGAAGGAAACGGCAGGGTGCCAGGATCCACAGAAGGTAGAACAAACCATTAAGGGTTTAAAACTGAAGCAGAGAGTCAGTGGAGCCAAGTAAGATGGACAGAGAAGGAGAAAGGAGAGGAAAAAGTTCAGGGATTCAGGTAGAGGGGAAGCAAGATTTTGGCAGCTGCTTTGTGCTCTGTTTCAAAGCCTGACTGGCTGCTTGTGTTGTCCGGTGCATGGAGGACTAGTTTGGAAAAGGTTATAGGAGTTTGATGTTATTGCCAAAGCTCAACAGACAGCTAGACAGTGGTGCAATCTACTTTAAAAACTGGTAAGATTAGGCCAGAACAACTCCTTTGGATCAAAACATTTACAAATTATTGGCAGTTCATTTGTAAATTCAATCCATTTCCAATGTGTTCTGAGGAAGGACACACATTAGGTCTCCATTTAGTTGAACTGCATTGAATGGATAATTCACAACAAAAAATGAAAATTCTGTGATAATTTACTCACCTTCATGTAGATCCAACTCTGTAAGACTTTGGTTAATCTTAAAAAAAAAAAACTTTCTAAAACCACAATGAACTTTCTGGATCGTCTAAATTTGGTTACCTGGACTTACTATGGAGGGACAGAAACCATTCATGTATCACTTAAAATATCTATGTGTGCTGTCAACACACAGGACGTTCCTCATGTTTGCACGTTCTATGTGGCTGAACTGAATCGGACCAAAGTTAGTAGTTCTCATGCAGGCCACGTAAAGCTTATTTATGTTCGAAATGAAGACTGACTGCAGACACAAACACGTAACCCATGCATGCCATATGAATGTTCACCACTGGCACTGCGATGCAGTGCTGGCATGGATCTGGATGGTTGGCACAGCTTTTTGCTGGTTCCTGAGCTCTGTGAAGGGGGCTTTTTAATGGAAGCGATACCGTCCGCCAAGCAAAAGCATTACAGTCCACCCTGAGAGATGCTAGCCTTGCGTGGATGTGCATACAGCTCTGTTTAAACACTAGGGCGGATGTTTGACAAGGCCGATGAGGAAGTGGACATTTCCACACTGAAAAGATGGCTGTAGGGTTTGGCGAGCATCACTCTAAGTTACCGCACACATCTTGCTTCAGGTAACAAATTACAGCCTTGTTGTAATGGTACACATGAGCTCTTTAGAAACATTGCTAGTAACACTTCCATGAAAAATGATGGTTTATCATACTTCAGAAGTTATCTGGATATAGCTGGATGGTCAAACATCCCATTGAACAGAGATTTTTAACAAAACAAAAGATAAATAAAGATAAAATAATAAGAATTAATAAAATAACTAAAAGGTAGAATAAAAAGAAATGTATATAAATATATATATATATATATACTGTATATATATATAATATATATACAGTATACATTTCTAGCGGAAACTCTGATATATATATATATATATATATATATATATATATATATATATATATATATATATATATATATATATCTCAGAGTTTCCGCTAGAAAAAAATGGTGCCGGTCGAGGTTTCGTTTTCCGGACATTTTGATGATATGCCGGTCAAGTATCGCCTCTTAATTAGTCAAGAGGAGGAAAACTGGAGGCAGGCTATGTAACGTAAAAAAATGACATAATCAGGCCGCCAAATGCAACATGTTTATTAGCCTAACTTTCAAAACAGACGGAAAAAAACATTTTCTACTATGGTTAATTTCTTCATTCGGATCTATTTGCGATCCATTCCATTCTAAACAAACAAAGCAGTTTATATGCTTCGTCCTTGTTTCATTATAGATTAAGATAATAATTAATAAATGCACGCATAATTATCAGTGAACTTGATAAAAGTTGCAGATTAGAGCTGTAATCGGGCCTTAAATGTTAGGCCCGACAGGACCCGAGCCCGACAGGTTTCGGCCCGAGCCTGACAAGTAAATTTTGATTGACAGCTTGATTTTCCGCTCCCAACCTGTTGTCACATTGGATCCATGGTTACTGTGCTTTTTCTTTCTCTAGGCCCTCTTCCTCAAGTTCCAATTTTCCTTTTGCGTGGTTTGTTTCAAACTGTTGTTTCCTCTTCAGCTTTTTTTTTCTGTAATCCCTCTTTTTCTCTAGTTCTTCTCCATTGCTCACTGCCTGTGCAAAGCGCTCTCATGACCTAATGCGTGACTCCGACTACGCTGGCTTAAATTCAGGTAGGCTACTGAGTCGCTGTCCTCAGTGCCAAAGTTCGGTGAATTTTTGCTTTAGGCTTATACTCAAATTCAGATTGTGTTAGGGGCGTGGGATTATTAGGCAATTTTAATCTGACAATTTGACCGGAGAGATTTAATTTTGTAGGACATTTCATTTTTTTTTCAATTACCGGACATCAGAAACCCTGATGTATATACACACACACACACACACACACACACACACATACAAATACACATACTTCACGATAATACACTACTTCTCTGGACTCAAAGGACAAGGTACAAAGTATTAAATAAATTCGATCCAAATGTAAAAAAAAAATATGGCAAGTGAACAGTATGTAGTGTCAAAAAAAAGAAATACATGAATGAGAGAGAAAGAAAGTGCATGTTAATGATCCTTGAGCTTCGTCTCACCTGTGTTTGGTGTGTTCTCACCTGTTTCTCAGCGTTTGCACGAGCAGATTCCTCTTGTGCCAACACCATTTCTCTCTCAGCCGTGATCTGTACGCTCTCACGCAAGGCCTCCTCCAGCTCCTCGATACGCTCGTCCTTCTGCTGCAGAGAATCCTGGAGGAAACAAATGTACTGTCTCACTTAAATGCAACACGAATCTGTAACATACAACTGATTAACGAAGCTGTTTATCGACACAGATTTTTGGTAGAATGTCATGAACCAGAACTCATGAGTTGTGTTTAAAGACCGTGCACAATAAGTATGCACCCAACAAGTGCAGCAGCAGGTAGCTCTGAGAAAGCAAGTTGCAGTGAGTTCACAGCATGTGAGGTATAAACATTACGAATTCTTGGACTGCGGTAAGTGAGGGCAACCCAAGCTGTCCATCTGAGGGACATGACTCATCTGTCTGCTCCCATGATGACTCAGCTCAGATCTATGACGGTCAAGAGTGAAATCACACTACTTATCCAAGTATCCACTCTTGAGAGAATCAAGATCAAAACCTAGTTATCATGAACGTCTGCGATTGATTGTATCAGGAATCGGAAAAACAGAGGGAAAATGATGGAAACAAAGAGGAAAAACATCTGATTGAAAGTGTGCTAGAGAGCAAAAGAACACAATGGTTAGGGACTCAGATGAATAGGCATTGTGGGATACATGGAAAAATGCCAGAGCAGTGCTGAATATGGGAACAGTCTTGAGTTCATTACGCTGCTCCATTTCAAGGAACGTTCACATTTCATTTTCCCCCCACATTTCAAAATCGGCTACAAAAGTCCTGACTGGTTTGGCAGGCCTGAGGCACTTAGTACAAACCTCTACAAACATGCACACTGACGTACACAACCGAGCAAACAGCCGCTACACACACATACACACAAACTGCCATTCATACAAATGGAGCTCTACAGTGGTAATGGCCTCCATGCTGAGAAACTGCCTTCTAGCTAAAAGCATCAGCCTTCAGTATAAAGACAGAGGCCTGATGCACACAATCCCAGACGCTGATGATCACAGCGAACATTTTCATCTGGAATCCCACACCACAAATTCCTGCTAAAAGAGGCAATGTGAAGGTACACAGACAACCAGATGCTCCTGTCGCTCTGCTGCACACAATCCTGAGAGAAAAATCAAGAGGTTTTAAGCTGGTTATGAAGATTAACTGGCCAAATATAACAGAAAGAAAGAATCAAATATATCAATAAATAAAAAACAAACAAAAAAACTAAAAAAACTAAACATTGTATTACTGGTATATATATGCATTTATAATATGCATATATATATATATTGCATTCTCAGGGATATAACTAGGCATAACTGACACAGAATCAATTAGAAGACTGATCATTTCTTTAAAATTTCTTCCAACTGCATGCATCAACTTTTAATATCAAGACAAGAGGCCTGATGCACACAACCCCAGACACCATTTTCATCATTTTCATCTGGAATCCCACACCACACATTCCTGCAACAAGAGGCAATGATTCTGATGAATCGGCAGGATATTTCTGTAACCAAGGTCAGCAATTACAGGAAGTTTAGGACACGAGGAGGGTGACAGGGGTACAGATCACAGCATGTGGTATAAAGGCTCTCTCTTCTATCTTATTTTGACCATACTAAGCTCGCACTTTCCTCTCGCAGGCAGACCGCAATCACTTTGGTTTGATTTAAAGCGACAGTAATCCTTTTTGCTCGGTCAATATCTCATTACGGTAATGCTTTTGGTGCCAAAACCACACAGATGATAGAAGGAGACACCTCAGGGAAGCCACAAATCAAAGCCACATGCTGTACCGGAGGGGCCGGCCGGGTTCGGGTGGGGCTCGCTGGGGAATCTGCCCCAGCACTCTGCAGCTCGCACATCCAATTAGGAGATGAGCAGGACGAGCCTGAAGAACAAAAGCTCAGCTCACACAGTTGGGGCAGAATGACTTGCAGCTGTCTAACATGCTCTCACACACAGAAATAATCAACCATGGGTCACCTTATTCAACACGAACCCATTTCGTTCCCATCTGCAACTGAAAAACCCTGCTGGACTGTCCCAGGACTCGTGTGGTTTCAGCAGTTCATTAGGGTGAGGAGTTTAGGTCATCGTAAGGCATTATTTCAAATGGATGAGATCAACTACAAGTCTAAGAAAAGACAGCCAAAGTGGAGGGTTTGGTGGCAGATGTCTCTGTCATTTTCCCAGTGGGAGGATTCTTCTGTATCATTTTGGGTGCGAGAGCGAGCAATCGCAAATATTTATGAAAGACCCGGAAAGAGCAGCAGGTGTCCATCCTTCCTGGCTGGGGAAAGCGTAAAAGACAGCCAAAAGCATGGTAACATCAAACAACATACGCCAACAAACAGGCCCAATAAAAAGATCTTGGAAGTCTATTAAAGAAGTTAGAACATGCGGATATGATTCCCCCTACCCCCGCAATCTGATCCCGAGCTCCCAATCCTGGATCTGGTTGGAGTTGAAAAGCATGGAGACCAGCAAAATGCTTGACTAGACTGAACTGCGTTTGGTTTTGACTCTTTGGAGAGTCAAGAGACACAACAAACCAAATGTACATGAGTTCATCGGACATTCAACAAATCCACAGTTGTTTAAAACGGTAGAAGACCCATCGTACGAGGGAGAACATTTGAGAGGAAGTAGCTGAAAGTGGGCCACAATAAACTAGAGTGTTGTTAATTTGTGAACACAATCAATAACAAGAAGGCCAGGAGAGGAGGGAATTAAAGTGAGTGACAAGCAGAAAGCAATCTAAGCTTCCATGACAGGGCTTTGAAACACTCCCAAGAGAGCTGGATATCAAGCCTCTGAGTGACGTGGTTACTGCAGATCTAAGCGCTACGAACACGGTTTACTCCACTTCTATAACCTCCTGTGATGTGGTTCTTCGAAGCGATCCCTTTCCGCCATCTTCCATGTCTTTCTACAACTTTCTACAACTTTCTTTCAGTCCTCTCTTTTCTCCCATATTACATGGCTTTCTGCATGTTCAACATCATGATGATGGCTTGATGTAGGAGGAGTGGGGTAAGCTGTGTCACATCGTAAAACTAACTAACGGTGTATGATTATGTTTTTAGAAAAAGTCCATGTTATGATTGAGAAAAGTGACAGTTTTCAGTGCAAAAAAATTCTAAATTAAGTACCCACATGGCAGAATTGGATAAATATAGAAAAGTTGTTTGCCAATATATGAAATTCTGTAAATTATTTATTAAAGATTAGTCACGAACTAACTTATAATAATTTATGTAATGTTTATTATGTTATAAATATTATACATTTAACTATAATAAAACGTTTCAGAGGTGAAAAACATAAAATATAGTTATATATATATGTTATAATAATATTTTATGCATATTAAATGTATTATAAATTAAATATTTTATATATATAATAAAGAAATATGAATGTGAAGTAATACATTCATTATGCATTAGTGATATTACTTTTTCTGATATATGTCATATTTCTATGGTTATAAGTAATAGATGCTTTTTCATTTCTGGTTGATAGCAGACCAGATATAAATAAAATTGGCAAAAACATTTTTTTGCTCATTAAAAGTCTAAAATAAACTTATTTCAGTTAATATTGTTTTCTATAACAAACCCTAAAATATTTTCTATAAAAATGTTAATTTCCTGGGAGTGACAAATAGCTGATAGATGTTGGAAGAAGTATTTTAATTGCTATGTAAAAGGAATACTACTGTAAAAAAGCTATGTTATTGTTATTAAAATGTAATTGCACTTTTATTCATTTAGCAGTACTTTTACATGAAAAAAGTGCACAATACACTACCTTTGAATGCATTATTAATTTTGTGCATAACAATGCAATTAATTGGGATATTAATTGGGATATAAAATTGTTGCCCAGCATTAATATAAATATATATGCATGGGGAAGAACACTGGCCAGGTGTGTTAAGACTTTAAGCTCTCTCCACCCTCAGCCTATGGTGGTGGGAAGCTGACCTTTAATTGACAGTCCTGTGATCATTACTCTACGCTGCGTTGAATGATAGCAGGTGTTTGGGCACAACGTGTCATAAAACAGGCTCCCCAAAGCCCCAAAGTCATTATCATCAAAGCATCTCTGCGTCGAAATTCTGCCCTCAGCAGGGAAGCCACTGAGACAGTTTCAAAGCCACTAGTTTATGTACATGACAGTGGACCCAAAAAACACAAGAATGAGAGCAAGCATGTCCCACACAGCCAGAGGCTAAACACTTAGCATAAGGAGGAGGAGAAAGACTTGAGATGTAGCAGAACAAAGATGGGTGTAAACAACAAGGCTCTGTTCTAATTGAAGGGGTGGAGGGCCTGCAGATGGGACTGATGGGTATCAGATGGTGCAGTTCTGGGAAGGCAAATCTTTTTTTAAACAAGTCAGCTCACTTGGCGGCCATTTTGGATCTGGGTAACACCCTCGGGCAGTTGTTTTCTAGTCATGCAAGCTCAGCTTCTATCTACTTGCATGAATCCACTGAAGTATTTGCCAACTGGTGTTGCAATAGCATAGACTTTTTTTGTTTTTTGTTTTGTTTTACTCAAGCAATACTGCTTTAGACATTTAAACTTTATTTGAGAGAATGCATCTTTAATACAAGTATATTTTGGATACTGCACATTTCTCTTTCTTATTATAAAACCAAGGACAAAAATGTTTTTGGAAAGCCACAAAGAAAATGGCATTCCCTTCCTATTGACTGTTTTCAGCAGTCATGCTAACACACCATCTCTAAAATACACATAATAATAATTGAACTGCTGCAGCCCAATGCATCCCTACTACAACCAAACAAGGTGTTCTTGATGCCCACAACCTGAAAAGAAGGCGTTCTCTAGTCAGAGTTATCCAGGGCTTTGGAATATCAGTCTCGCGACTGGCGTCTGTTAGCTCCCTCCTGACCTGTTCGCGCTCAAAAGGTGGCAGAATCAAGGCTTTCATGTGTGAAGTACACTGCGCCTCTTGCTTTTCTTCAGAAGCTATTTCCATTACTCAGTCCCGGCCTCGCTTTACCTCTCTCTTTCCGTTTCCCTCTGAGTGTTGAGAATGGATCTCACCACAGCATTAGTGACGACGACCTTGTCGGGCTGATATTTACCGCAGTTTTGTTTCACCTCTGCTCAGTGTTACCGCTAAAGTCTGATCTCTCTTCCGTCTTCTGAGGTTTTGGAAGACAAATTGGAACATTCGAGAACATTCCACAGAGACCTCAAGAAATCAAAAAAGTCCTAAACCTGAAGCTGCCAATGCTAATTTGCCCAAGACAGTAATGTAACATCTAATCCCAAGATGGTTTCTCTACACGCACAACTTGTTGTTAGATCAAGCACAAGAAATTCGTGAGAAATATAACAGTTCCCTGCTCAAAAAACAGACAAGTTTTCTGGTCTCCCATTTGAATGTGTCCAAAACACATAACAGAACAACAACAACAAAAAAACATAGCCAAAAGCCAAACAAAATGCAACCGCAAAACAAAATTAAGAACAAAACATAAAAAAAAATTAAAAAAAAAAAAACAGCAAAAAACCTAAACAAAAGCTCAAAACAAAGCAAAAAACACCAGCTAAACCTAGCAGACCAGGTTTGCTCATTCACTGAACTGAATCACATTTCCTAAAACTGTCCTGTGCCAACTGTAACTACCTCATGGATCCTGGATGTTGCACTGCAACCAGTCTGTTATGGCCGGTTGAGAAAATGACATTTAGGCCTCCCCCCTCAGGGACAGTAATACATTCCCCCTTACAAAAGCAGTGTCGGCAGGCCACCGAGTCATAAAAGGTTCCTGCTTGACTCTTTTATATCTGCGTGTTTAAAAAGGACCATAAACCTGCGATTCGCCTGCAGCACTTTGGTTTATTAACTCCAGTGTGTCACCTGCAAATTTGCCGAACACAAGCAGCAAGACCAACGAGGAGCTGCATGATTGCATATGTGTACCCGTTACATAAATCTTCACATAAATGTGTCTAATTTCTAATTAGAAATGTGGATGAGTCAGGATGGTTGATTACCGAGGTTAACTAGTTTCTCTAGATTTTATCTATTTCGTTTTCTATCATACATTAAGGAATCCCTTGCTATGAAAATAAAATAGAATAAAATTAAATCATGACACTAAATCAACCAAAAGTACAAATTCTGTATATTCAGGATTTCTTAACCGTGCACAAATTTACATGCAAAACATAAGAGACCACCAGTGCTTGTAAGAGCACTTAGCAGCATGATCCCTAACTCACTAAATGTTATAAAATACTGTTCCACAATTGCACACTAAAAGGTGTCACTCTAAGCTCTCTGCATTTGAGTGCTGATGTTTCCAACCACACGAGAGCACATTGTGCCAAACATAAAAGAGTCTGGGAGACTTATAAACAGAAGACCTATGGCTTACAACTGCTATTCACAATGTGCGGCGCTCTGGTGTCAGTCTAATGGCTTCTCATAAGTAGTGCACACATTGCACCTGTGGGGAAACCCTATTCTGAGCTTGCTTTGATGATTGCACAAAGTATGTGGCAGAATATGTTCACCCTTTCTGAAGTGAAGCCTATTGACTGGATGTACCTTTCAGTTCTTTGACCTTTCTATTTTCTTTAGAGCTCTCTCTTTCAATTTTTTCTTTACATCTGTCTTTGGTGAAGGCTGGTCAAGGTGGAGATTGGGATTCAGTGGGGCCTTCTGGTCACAGGGCATGCTGGGAGTCAGAGCATTTGGGGCTGCATTCAGTAAGACTCTTTTATGCAGTAAAAGAGAACAGGCTCAACCACGCAGTAAAACAGGTATTTACTGGGTTTCATTATAATGTCATCTTTTCTCCCCCCGCTGTCTTACTCCATCCTGCTTCCCAACAAAAAGTCTTGATTTCTTCAGGCTGATGATATTTTATGAGCGGGAGCTGGGGGTTGATGACTCAGTACGTATTGTACATCTGGGAACTATGTATCCGGCAGAAAAAGTCTTGAATGCTGAAGAGATGTTGAGGCCTATAAAAACCCATCTCCAGTTTTATCAGGCTAGAGAGATGAATGAAAAAGGATAGGGATGATTCAGAAGAGGATAAAGTCACGCTCTCAAGTCTTGAGAGGCGTTGATCAAAGACCCTCTCTTGCATTGCAATTCTCTGCACATGCAGCGTATGCGGCCCATTTGTTCATCCTTTGGAAACTAACAGCAAAACTTAATTAACCAGACATTGACATTTTGATTCTAACCCATCAAAAAGGCACTTCCAGGACTTAGCAAAGTAGTGAGTAGCATGTTGCTATCTGATATACTTGTGTAAGTGGTTTCTAGGGTTTTTTGTTAGTAGTCGCCCAAGGTTAGAGTTGAGGTTATTTAACAATGAGCAATTAAAAAAAAATATTCAAAATGACTTCTCAATATAACAAAAATTTTTTTTATGGTTCTTCTGTAGTTCTATGGTGCTAATTATTATTATTATTATTATTATTATACTATTCACTTTCATGTAGCATTCAGATTTTGGTAAATAATTTGGTCATTAATAATTCATGGTTTAGTACAGATGAATTTTGTACCAATTTTGCATGTTTTTTCTAGTGATTTATGGAACATTTCAGAACATTGTGGGACTTAAATCATCCAACATACACTTCTGGACAACCCACTTTTGGTAATCGTTTGTGTTAAACTGTTGTTGTTAGCTCAGTATTCTGCATGTACCATGTAATTTTCATGCATGAATAATAACATTAGCTTGTATAAATTGTCAAAAAAAAATTTAGTTTTCATATGCATTGTTAATGTTTCATATACATTACCTGCGTTCAATTCAATTCGATGTAATTCAAGTTTATTTGTATAGCGCTTTTTACGATACAAATAATTGCAAATGAATTGCGTTGTATTTCTTTGAATTGCAATTCGGTCTTTTCCACTTCCTGCCATTCCAATTTCAGTTCAACTTTCAGTTCAAAGCACAATTTGAGGTATGAATCATGTCAATAGCATGCATTACACTACAAAGTTTAATAATAAGGTCTACGGGTTTGTTCGAAGTTACGGTGATGCTTGCCTAAGAAAGCACCACTAATTAGAAGAATGATTGGATCAAATCATGTGGAAGCAGCACAACGCCACCAGCAGAAAAATAAAGAAATAAATAGAAGCGAGAGTCCTTTCTTTCAGACCATCTAGCCTTCTCCAATGTCAACAGTTGCTATTCTGAATAAGTTTTCACGGCTCTGGTTCTCAACCACAACGGACCACCACACATCCCACCTCTGGGCTCCAATGGAAACCTTCTTAATTGATTTTAAAAAAAGCCATTTTTAGCACAGGGTCAGAGAGAGAAAGAGAGGATCGCTCTGGTGTCCTGGACTAACCTCTCTCTCAGCTCACCCTGACCAACAGATTGGAGCGAGACCACCGTAACCATATACCAAATCATCAAACAACAATCGGTTTCCCTTCCAAACCCGCCTGACGCGTCCAATAGCATGTGGAGATCAGCTCGGGGTTCGCCTGATCTGGAGTCTCAGGGCCTCAAGGCCAGATCGTGACGTGCCTGTGGGGGAAGGTGGTGGTTGATGGTCTTGGCTGAAAGAAGCAGCTGTTGCCGCTTCCAGACGAGGCCATAGATGCAGCCGCTTCAGGGTGCTTCGAATGGGGGGGTGCTAGCCACAATATGGGCTCATGGCAACATGACCCCATGGAGGAAGCTGGGGCCCTGAAGTCATAAATGAGCACTCTTTGACCGCAACACGTACTCATGCTCACGCACACACTGACGCACCAGTTACCAGGTACCATAGGTCGAAGTCCAATAGCACATCAATCCTGCTGTCAGAAAAAGAGCTTATGAACTCGAACGAAAACATAAAACACATGACACAGAACAAGGAAAATGTGAAAACGGAGAATGATCGAAAGAACAAACCGAAGGCCAGGAAAAACACCAGAAACCACAACAAAGGGAGGGCCGCTGTGGCATTGTTGTCTAGAGGTCTACGGCAAAGAGGAAAAACAGCCCCTCCATAAAAAGTGGGACTTTTTGCGCTGAGATTCTCACAGACATTAACTGCTGATTCTGGCTTTCTATTCGAACCCCTCACTCCCGAAGGGCGGGAACGACCACCACAAAAATAGTCAATATGATGAAAGTTACATCAGCCTGAATGAGGTAGTTTGTATTTGCAAATCGGCTTAAAATAAATACGATGACACCTGGATCTCGACGCTTCTGCTTCAGTATCGCAGATCCATAAATTCAACAACAGTTCATGCGGTTGCACTACAATTGTGTCTTATTTCACTGTTCAATTATTCTCTCCTTTTATCTTTTGCCAAAATCCAAAGCTCACAATGAGAGGATGACACAAGGTCAGGATGTGCGTGAATGTGGCCTGGGTGAGGGGAAACATGAGCTCGCTCTTTACCTGAGAAACATCCCAGCAATTCTCAAATGAGGAACCAGAGCTGACATCCAAACTTATATAATCAGAAGATGGATCGCTCTGAGGAGACGCATTTCTAGACAGCGTTAAAGGAAAACCTTTAAACGCTGCACAAAAGATTGAGCCATTGTGTATAACTCATGGTTTTTGGGGGCCTATGACCCTCTTAAAAGATTGATAGGTCTCATTATGGGTTAAGTTTCAATGTTAAGACCAAGGCTCTTGCCAGATTTCAGTGGTTATGTGTGTAAAACGTTTGCCTGAAATCCATCACAAGGCATAGGGATTCATCCTGCATTTCAATCAGGCAACATCAAATGAGTAAGGTCTGATCTGGAACAGACTCATGAACCGTATGCAAGTGTAAATGTGATTAATGTACACAGACATCATGTGGATTTACCTTGATCTGTTGAGAACTCTCGCTGATATTATCCTCTCGCTTACGAGCCTCTTCCATCAACTGAGCGTTCCTGTTCTTCTCCACCTGCTCTTTGTGCTTCAGGTTGGCAACCTTCTTGCTTTGGTCTTTCATTTGCCTGCAAGGACACACCAACAGACTTCAGTCAAACATGCACAGATGGACATTGAGGTGGACGGATACTGGAAACTGGAAGCCTTTGATAACTAACGATATAGCAATTTTTCAGCAACTATTGTAGCATTGCCAAAAGGTTTGCAGAAAGTATACTGTGCACATTATGAAATAATGCATAATGTTTCACATACTATTTTTGAAAATAGAATATGCATTTTTCTATCCAGAAGAATCTTAATAATGTTAAAATGTTGCATTATGTTTGATGAAATCAGATTACATGCCTACTGTATATTTAAAGTAATTGTAATCTGAAAATCAAGCTTTGTATATAATTAGGAATGGGTCAAAATGTAACTAAATTAAATAAAATATTAAATTAAGTTCAATAAAAAATACAATAAAATAAATACAATGTGGCATTCTGTATGATGAAGTAAGACCACAGGCTGACTGTATTTCAATTTGAATTGATTTAAATTTGAAAAAGCTAATTTAATTTTAAATACTTTAATTAGGAATGGGTGAAACCAGAAAATATAAACTGAAATGTCAACTAATATTACCGGGCCACAAGAAGAATCCAAAATCTCTTCCTCAGAGTGTTTTACATTTTTTTCTTCTTTTACACACATATAAGCAGTGAAGTACAAACAAAAGGGTCAATGAGAAAAGCCAAAAGTGGTCTAGCTTAAAAGGGAGCAGGACTGATCTCCACAGATCAAGCTGTGCTACAAATGAAAGACAGTATGTTTGTGTTTGAGCTCTGGGATTTTTCTCATTATCCTTTCCCCTCCTCCATTTGCTGTGGCATGGAAACCCGCAGGAACACAAAGCAATACCAAAAAGGAAGGAATGAATAAATTAAAAGAGCATTCAAGCTGTTTTCATTTCTGAGAAGTGTCGTATACCAACAGGTCTAGATGCTGCAGTCACTCGCCCCAATGGGTATCAGAGTTTTCCTGTTTACGTGACCGCTGTCGGTGTATTGCACACTGGCAGCATGTTGACCAGGATCGGTTACGGTTCAGCATCTTGACTTGATTTAAAAAAAAGGGAAAAACTGCATCTCTGCCCTAGAGAACAGATGTAACACTGACTATGCCAACACCAATGTCTTTAAATGAGTAATAACACAGCGTTGTGGAAAGACCTCCCTCAGCACCCGCTTGATACCACAGAGCATTGCCCAAGACACACAATATGGGAAGGTAATTGAAGAGTTATTATGGGGGCTTATGGGATATGACAAGCCACATTTACGTGTGCCAGGAAAGTGGCACCAAGGTGCTTTGGAGTAAAAATCACAAAATAGCTTTCAAATTGTGTTCACTGAAGCAAGGTGACGCTGAACAAGGCTTGGAGAAAATGGACCATGCTACTGCGCCACTAGAACCTGATCATTCTTCTGGATGAGCTGTCCTGAGCACAGTGGAGTCTCTGTGTCAAAGTACCAGAGGAAAGCCGGAGTCCTCTGGCTCCCACTGCAGATACTAGTACAACTCTGCTAGCTGCTGCCATACAAAGGTTTGGAGATCGAGTTAGCCTGGTGACATACTGAGCAACTGGTCTGAGCGTTTCTCCATCTTTTCAGAAGGTTCCCAAGGTTTTCTTTTCTTCTCTTTACTGTATGGGATTGCATGTCTCTTCAATGTGAGGATCATAAGAAGTGTTGACAGAGTGCAGGCGATGGAGAGACAAAGTCTACTACTATTCCATCCACTGTTGTTTGCAATATGTTAGAATCATACATTTCTGCAAACACAAACAGAAATCAGGTCTTGAGGCTAACAAAAACACAAAAGCTCCTTGATTCAGTTGCACCGTTAGGGTATAAATAACTAAAAGCAGCATTCTACTAACTTGACCATAGCACATCAGCTGTTTCAAAACAGTGCGGACATAACAATAAGCAGCGGTGTAGCATGACAAATGGCTTCATCGCTGTTATTTTCATCACTGCGCCCGCAGTTTTACAGCAGAGTGAACTTTGTCCTTGCATGATGCATTGGGAAATCGGATTCAATTTTATGAATCTGTTCATTCACATGGTTCATATAAATAAACGATTCACTGATTAAATAAATGATTCACTGATTTATTTAAACAACTCACTGATTTAAACAAACAACTGATTCATTTAAATGATTCACCAATTCATTTAAAACTAAAATATTTATTTAAACAATGTTTTCAGCTCCATTATATAAACGCATTTTCTAGTTTTTTTTTAGTTCGTTCTAAAGTTCTGTCCCGGATAAATGGTCTAATCTGACAATTATACTTCCAGAAAGATTGTTTTTTTCTCAAAAAGCTATTTTTAGTTAACAGTACTAGCACTACTATTCCTCTAAGTGCAGCTTGGCTGTAGTTTAACTATTTTATGAGCATCTTAACAAGTTGCAGTTCCAAAGCAGTTTCCTCAACGCTGCTAATTTGATAGCTATTAAAAGTCTATTAAAAGCACCGCAAATACATTTCAAGTCCATTCTGGAAACATCAGACAAAATGTGCATTGTCAAAAAAAAAAAAAAAAAAAACATCTTCAAGATAACACGACCATATAACAAAGTAAAAAGAAAGACTTTGTGTGTGTGCTCAAGGGAGTTTGTGTAACAGGTCATAAATATACTGGAATGTTCCTATTTGGTGTTTCCAGAAGAGGCCAAGCCATCTGCTTGGCTCCGCTACACTTGCAATAAGCATCGGACTGTTTTTTATGCATTGAGCGCCAGCCCTTTATTCAGGGTTTTGATTATATGTTTATATGTCTCCATTTGGGCTCTGATGTGATGGGATAGGTAACCTTATTTCACAGAGTTCATAGAGGAAACACTTCTACAACAATAAAGAGGAACGGCAACATCTAATACAGATGTAATTTGCCAGTCGTTCTGGTATTTTTGATATGCTTTGATAAAAGCGTAAGATAATGCAGGTACAGTGTATAACAAAAGCAATTCATAACCTTAGTTGACAGAGAGGCTTTTCTAGGCAGTTATTACTAGCATGCATGCAAATATTTCCAGCGAGCTCACTATGGCTATAAGTAATGATGGCACTCTAATCTACCCCATCCTGTCAGATTCAATTGAATGTTGATTTCAAAGATTCCTTTGATTCAAAATAAATGCTGTTCTTTTGAACCATTTATCAAAGAATTATGAGTAACAGAAAAATATTAAGCAACAACATTTTGTTTCTAACATTGATAATACCAAAGGATATGCTTCTTAAGCAGCATGTGACAAGTCTGAAGTAATGATGCTGAAAATTCAGCTTTGCCATTACAGAAATAAATTACATTTATTTTAAACAGTAACATTACTTCACAATATTTCTGATTTTACTGAACCAATGAATGCAGCATCGGTGAGCTTAAGAGATTACTTTTACAAACCTTTGAACAATACGGTAAAAAAAGAAGAAGAAATACAGGACATCTCACTCTCAAGCTATCAGTCTGGGTTCACACAGACCTAAATGGAAACATCTCTGTTTAGTGAACACAGTTACACAGTCTAAGTGTTTAAGTGCAGAGACCCCATTTAAAAGCCTTCTTCGTTTCATTTTTTTCCAATGCCACCATTTTCCTTTGCTCTAAATAAAACTCTGGATCACATAGGTAACCCCTGTCATCTTCCTCCTCTCTGTATTGAGCTTTATGTTTTATGAGCAGCCATATTAATATCAATACTAGGAAAACTGTACCATATTTGGGTGTCAATGTGGCTTCAACCAATGCCGAGAAGCAACATGAATATGAGTGGGAAAAAAATGAAAAACAGGTAAATAGGTCTATGACAAGGTGGGAGAGAAAGAAAATAAACTTTCAACACAATTTTTAGGTTGTCTAGAGGAAAAACACTAATTATACATCCAAAACGTAACATATAAATCCAAACAAAAAACACACGCTTGGAGAAAATGCGTTCAGAAGAATGAAAGATCTACACTCCAGTCTAACCTAATGCTTTTTAAGGAATCTTATTTTCATGGAGCTCAACCCCTGAAACATGATCAAAAATAGCCATTCATTATTTTGGTCCAGATCATAAATTAATAATTCATTTACAAGACAGCTCCAGGCAATGTTTACATGGTAAGGCTTGAAAGCACTTTGAAATTCTCAAGATATCGACTGAAGTGTGTGAGCAAAACATCAGAAAGTTTGCTAACTTTCGGCTATAAAGATGTTCTCAACTTCTGCATAATGACGTCTTTGAAACATGCATCTAGTAAACACCTCTAAAAACACAAAAACAAAAAAAGAAAGTCATTTTCACACGGCCAGACTGTGCCCTAGGGAAGGACAAGTCCTTGCCGACATCCAAAGCCATGGATGCTGTTGAATGACCACCACTGCAAGGTCAAGCTAGAAAAAACAAAGCAATCCAAAATGCACAAGCTCTCAAAATGACTCCTTATAAAATGTTAGCTTTTTTCAATATTTCCTTTCTCAAAATAATATGAAACCTACATTCTAAACAATGACGTTCTGCGGTCACTTAACTGGAGAAATGAGGCCGGCGGGCATTAAAGCAAACGTTATTCCAAAGTCCAATTGCACCTGACACTTAATAACATAAAACAAGACCCAACGGTAAAATTGGGTGATTTGGAGATGAATGCACAAGGAAATCGATGCTGAAGAAATAAATCCATCATCCTTTTAGGAGAATTCTGGGTAGAAACAGAAGGCGTCTTATGTCACAGAGCCAACGTGCATTTATGAGCGGGCTGCACAACGCAGAAGGCTGGAGATGGGTTACCATGCAGTGTTTTCGTCCAATTTTAAATGTCATTTTTCTTTTTCTGTTCAACTGTGCTGACGGAATTGAACATAAGTGTGCCCACACTAACAGTCCAGGATGGGATAAACGTCAAAAAAGTTGAGTAAGGACAACCTTTCTGTTTATCGCAACCCCAACCTGTCTGACCAGCACAGAACGGAGTGGAACGCCATCAAAGACTGTTTGAGAGTCTGTGTTTACTTCATCCCTCATCCCTCTCGAAGTCATCCTTTAATGTCAATTGTGTCTTTATATTGGCCGGATATCTCCTTCCTGGCGTTCAGGATATGTCCGTGAGCTCGGGACTAATAAAAGTCAGGAAATGTGGGTTCTTCGCTGACTGTTGCCATTGCTCTAGCAGCAGGTGGAGCAGAGCTGGCAAGAGCCGCTGCTTGATAGCAGGGCTCATATTCACAGTTCCGTCTGTGGTGAGTGCAAACTTTTCGAGCCTAATAGACTTGGCTTTCTGAGAAGGTTTTGGCGGCCAGGTGCACGACAGGGTGTCCCCACGACTGTTACGTACCGTCCTGTGCAATTCCCTCCGGCCCTTGACTAATATAGTTAATCATGCGGTCGAGCCTGAGCCAGGCTAGCCAAAGCACACAGAGACAACAGACAAGCGGACGTGTTCTCCGAGTCGACCGGATCGTATGCCCTCATCGACAGGCCCGGAGAAGCAGACCTCCCTGTCTGTGTGGGATTGTGGCCTTCACCTGCCGGAGGAACCCACAGCGGCAGACCAGCACAGTAGAACAACCTCTTGCAGTAATGAGACAAAACCCAGAAATACAGCCTTCTACGTCTCCAGAATGAGTAACGGTAACTTAAATTACACAAACAGAGGAAGTGGGAGAG
>NW_020524889.1:0-82820 GCF_003368295.1 Carassius auratus | reverse complement strand
CACATTAGATTGATTAATAGTGACAGTAAAGACTTTGATGTTCTTTCAATAAAAATCTAATAAACATTGTTCTTTGGAACTTTCTATTAATCAAAGAATACTGGGGGGGGAATTATGAATAGTTTCTAATACTAATTGTTGTTAGTGTCTAGTTGTTTTTAGTTATTTCACAAAATCACTGTTTTTACTGTACTGTATTTAGGATCAAATAAGTGCATCATTGGTGAGCATAAGAGACTTCTTTAAAAATATTACAACAATTAATTTCATTAAAAAAAACATTAAGTCTTACCAACCCTAAACTTTTGAATGATAGTATGAACCACAAGCAAATTTACTAAAAGACTATATAAGATTTTTGCTTGGCAGAAAATAAAATGGGAATGATTAGTGATGACAGTATAATAGAGACCTCTTTGACTAGAAATGTTCTAGCAACATACAAAAAGCACTCCAAACTCAACCAAGTTCGCGACGCCACCGTTCACAATACTCTTAGCATTATTAAATAGATTTTTGTGCATGCAAACGACACTCGCATTTTCTTTAAAAATGCAAAAATGTCCTTCTTTTTACTCTCTTTAACTCTTTTGCTCGCTTGTTTCCTCACTTTCGTTCTTTGAGCGATCACACAGTTTGTGGTTCTCCAGTCCCCCGCTTGCGTCTCTGCTGTTCGGAGGATGTGTGCCCGTGGCTGGAGGTGCTGTTCCCTGGTGCGAGAGCTCTCACTGCTGTCATGTCAAAGGAACGGCTCACCGGTGCCACCATATGCCCCGGCCTCCTCCACCACTTATTCATGCTATAGAGCCACATTGTAAACAGTGCTCACAGCAGTCTCTTATTAACTTCCCCTGGTGTTGACACTCATTCTGATTTTTTTCAACTTAAAAGTGTTTATTACTTACGGCCGGTTGTCAACAACGGTTGCGCCGCTGTGAAAACCTGTTAAGGCCAACTGTTTTCCAGACGGAGAGCCTGCACACACACATTACACTTTCCAGCACCCAGCTATTCACCAAAATGCCATATTAATCTCCTCATCTATGTGCTGTTTGTTTGTCTTGGGAAACAAATCGACGTGTGCATTTGGAAATAAAACTGTGATGGCATGAGAACCAGTCAGCAGCTACTGGGAGCGCTAGCCATCTGACCTTTGCTGCTTATTCTCAGTGTCTGGAGATGTTGTTCTACAAGACTTAAACTCTGACAAGCAATTGTCCTTAGAAGGTGACATGTTCAAATGGAGAAGCCAGCCTGTGGCTAAAAGACTTAATGATGATGAACCCAGATGCCCTGATGCTTAATTCTTGGCCTCTGTGTCAGCCATTGAGACAAATTGCTCTGGATGAAGTGAGGAAACCAACAAGACTTTTGAGAGGGATTCAAAAAACAAAAGGTCTTGTTTTTTTTCAGCATGAATGCAGGCCTATTAATCATAATTCATATAATGATGTTTTATCTGCTGTTGCCAAACACAGTACTGAATGTGATTCTGTGAAATCAAGCTCAAGAACTAGCATTGTTAGAATTTTTCCCCTTCTTTTTTTCTTCTCCCACATCCTCGTTTAATATCATATTGTACTGATACACTGTAAGCTTTAATAAAACAAGCTGTCTTTATCCAGCCTCTCTCAAATGTAGCTTTAACAAGTATGTTTCATTCAAATGAATCACTTCTATTCAGTTTCAAAAAGGGTTGAGACAGTTTTTGAATTTGTAGTTGTATTTTTTGTAAATTTATTTTGCTCAAGATTAACACCTAATTGTGATCATTATTAGAATAGCATATTAGAATAATTTCTGAAGGAACGTGTGATGCCTAAGACTGGAGTAATAACTGCTAATAATTCACAGAAATTATTTATTTAAAATAGTTTCTTATCAAACATGTTGTACAGCTCTCAAAAACTCAATCACGAGAGTTTATGAATATAAGAAGCCTTCAGTGAGGGTTTGACTACGCTAACACTAATAGATCAGCCCTTTGTCTATTTTTGACGTGTAGCAACAGAGCGTGTCCTGGTCCGCTGGCCTGTTTCCCTGTTCCTGAGTGGAATTCTAATAGCGTGCCGTGTTTTTAATTGCAGAAAATACATCCTTCCCCTCATTAAGGGCAGCAAAGAGGACAAGAAGCATCTGCAGCGGATCGAGAGCAACATCGCGGAAATGAGTGGCACGCTGACACAGACAGGTGAAGATTAATATCTTCATCACTTTTTCCTCCTTAACATTTTCCTTCATTTATCTGTCGCCAAAATCTGCTCACATTTTACAAAATGACGGTCCTGTCATTTTGCTTTAATTTGAAATTGCTTGTTTACTGTCAGCTCAGCTTCTATTAATTACGTTTCGCTGAAAAGCTCTTAACCTCAGAATATTAATGAGGGGAAGAGGAATGACAGCGTTTCTTTTTTTTTTTTGGTCTTAACTGCATGGCAAGAAAGTTCATTTTAATTTTCGGCGTGGTGGTGTGGCTCTCCGGTTGGGCCCCGAACACGCTGGTGATTAAGTGTTGTGGTGACAGGTGTGTCTCGTGCCTTGGACAGGTGAGGAATCTCCGCTAGTCTGTCAGAGAGGGATGCCTTCTCCTCTCTCCTCCTCCTCTCTTTACCCACTACGCAGGCGGTGTAATTAAACATCCCGGCAACCATGAAAGCGGGACACTTCCCGAAGAAACTTTGTCTCGTTAGTGCCACATTCTGCTTGCAGCTGGGTGGCTCCTTCTGTGTAAATGACAATTCACTCTTGCAATGTTTCATTTATTTATTTATTCTAAAGAAACAAAATGCAGGATAAATGATGCAGTTTATTTTATTACAGTTTTCATAAAGAAAGACTCTGATATTTGTCTGGTTAAGGTTTTGTTCTAAACCTCTAAACTTTCACATTTCATTTGAACTGAATTACTTCTCATGAAACTGTAAGGGATTTTTAGTGAATAATTTCAGAGATAGCTGTGCTTTTTTATTATTTAAAAAAAATCTATTTGTAATGTTTATTGAAAAAAAAATATGTGACTAGAATATTCGCTATTCAAGATCAAGCTATGCGAGAAGACACGTTTGACAAGTTTAATGCTGAAATGCAATTGGTTTTTATATATATGTGTGTGTGTGTGTGTGTGTGTATCCAAAGTGACTTATGGATAAAAGCGTCTGCTAAATGAATAAATGTAAATATATATGTGTATGTGTATATATATACATGTATGTATATGTATATATATATATATATATATATATATATATATATATATATATATATATATATATATATATTAATCTCCTGTATTTCTAGGTGGCATGCATTTATTTTTATTTTTAGGCATGCAAGTTCATTTTAATTTTATAAAGCAGTGTTTCCTGAAGTGCCACAGTAAAACCTATATGATCATTCATATGATAATTTTGAATATTATTTTCACTTGTAAATTTTCAGTCTAAATTGAGTGTAATGAGTAAAAGTGCCCAGTACTGTTAAAAAAAAAATCCCTCCCCCAGCTGGCTAAACATATTTCTGCTATGTTAAGCATTTCGTTTCAGCCTAGCTGAATACCATGTACACATTTGAATTTTGAAAATTGTTTATATACGCAGTCCATAAAGGTGTAACAATACATGCAAAGCAGGCATTCTTGCCATATAATAGACAAAAAACTTTGTCATTTATGAAGTACACTTGGCATTTAGCCATATTAATATTTGCCTTATAAAACCATGGAAATGATCTGGATCTATGCATGGATTTCTGGTCTCAGCGTAGTCTTCTGTTATGCATATAGTATTGTTTTCAATATCCCGGAGATCAAAATAAGCAAATTTGAGGCATATAGGGTAAAGGTGAGTGATTTTAGTCAACTGCATTTTTTGAATTACATTGCCCATTGCCCAGTTTTTGGTTTGGGGAGGATTACTGAAAGGCCAGTCGATTGTGAGCATTGCGTGCAAGCTTGATGTGGGTTTCTTTATCTGATTATCAAATGAGCCTCTTCATTGGCATTTTGGTTCATATATGCAAAAAAAAAAAACCTTCCTTTGCCTGTCTGGCCTCATTTTGTTTGGTTTTTAGCAGGATTCCTGTTTTGTTTAGTGTCGAATTCAAATTCAGATGATAAGTACTTGTATTGTTCCGGACTGAAGCTGCTTTTCATATTTCCTTTGTGAAACACTTGTTCCTGAGAATCTTTTTTTTTTTTTTTTTTTTTTTTTTTAGCTCTCTCTCCCTCCTTCCCTCTGCCTCTCTGTCGTTTTCCCCTGGAAGAGCCGTACCTACCCCCCAGTCACTCATTCAGTCACACCGCTGATCTAATTTGCTGTGGCTGCAGTAGCCAAGTTGCTATTGCAGTTAATGACTGTTTCAGTTAA
This sequence comes from Carassius auratus, assembly GCF_003368295.1. Lineage (NCBI taxonomy): Eukaryota > Metazoa > Chordata > Actinopteri > Cypriniformes > Cyprinidae > Carassius > Carassius auratus. The sequence continues at coordinate 78,456 of NW_020524889.1, read as the reverse complement.
CAGTTTGGGAGAGGGTTGCAATTACGGAGTGAGTTTCCCCCTCTTCTCACAATGTTGAGTTATAGCAAGTGACTGCCGCTCTTGCCAATTGCCCGCACTCCTTTGTTAAAAGTTCATGTATTTCTCTAGTGCCAAGTGCATTGGAATGCTGTATTCCTTTGAATATGGCTCCATTACTCCTGCAGTCTTTAAATTAGTGTAGGCCTTGACTCCCATTATGATTTCCCAACAACTTTCCACACACAATTAATGAACAGGTCTTGGAAGCATTTTGTCACATGCACACACTCACGCTCATGCCGGCTGTATTGGAATTGTGCAAGCTGCTTGATCTCTTTGTCTAAAGAGAGCATATTGGTGACCAGCTGGCCAATAAAGGCTCAGACAGGCCCGGACATATGCAGTGTGCATTATATTGAGATATTTACTGAATAATTTACGCTATACACACTGTCTGCCTCCTCACAGCAGCTGTGAAGCCACTTGTAGGATCTCAGATTCAGCCAATTGTTTTCTCCAAGAGATCGTTTATGGAAACCCGAGCCACACTAAATGGAGGCATTATTTCTTGTGTTTTGAGTATGAAGTGAGTGTTTGTGGGTTTAGAGGTCTGGTGCAGTTGCTGCTCGTTCTCAGTGTAAAATGGTTCGAATTGCTGTTGACGTAGGCTGTGGATGGTATTCCTGTTTTATTTTGGCTTTATTTCAGACCTTTTAACTATTTTATTCATAGTTATAGTTAACATAAACATAAAACCCATAATAAACATGATATAAACATGATTTCTAATCGTGTCCCCTTTTGGAAGGCCAAACAAAGTAGTTTTGCTTTCACAGTGAAATACGGCATGGCGGTGGCGCCAACAATACTACAATGAGAATAAAAGGTACGCATTATTTCTTTTCTTGAACATCTGGGCGGAGTTATGCAAATCTTCTGACATAGTGATGTAGATATGTGGGGGCGTGTTAGAACGAGCCGTTTTAGGGGGTTGTGGATGAGTCTTAACTTTTATAAAGAATATCTCTTTGGATTTGAGACTTTAGTCTTTGCAACTTCACAGATCTTTTTTTTTTACAAGAGATTGTAACACTCCAGAGAGAAAGGAAAAATTTAAGTCACATCCTATGACCCCTTTAATAGTTTGGAGCAACATGAGGATAAATAAAGGCAGAATTAAATATGTTTTCAGAGAAAGCTAACAAATCGTATTTCAGATTTCTTGTTAATACTAATGCACTATTCTGAAAAGACAAGTTTGTACCATCATTATTATTCAGCAAGGACAATTTCCGTGTCTGTTATTTTGTAAGTAGTCACCTAATGAGACAGACGAAGGCTGTGAGAGAAAGGAACATGTAACAGCTCTTAAGCAGAAAGTGGAAAGGCTGTTTCTATGAAAGGAGAGCCCTAGAACTGTGCGCCAGAGAGCCAACAGTCGGCAGCTAATAATATCTGCTGATGTTAATCTAATTAGAGTTGATTTAACACTTTACAGAGCATGATTTATAGAGGCGTTTATTGGTTTTCTGTAACATAATCAGTTTGAAAACTTAATGCATTGTTTGGGAATGCATGTGTGACTGGAAACAGGGGGAGAGCAACTTGTGCTCTGGGTTATTTGAAATGATACCCCCATTAATAACACCAACTCTGGCCCTGCTAGGGCTGTTTTTCTTGAGCTTTCTCTATTCCTCGGGACCAGCACAATCTGACAATAATTCAATCTTCAGAGAGGGAGGAAAATGAGCTGTATTTAGTAAGATTAGTGAGGACAGTAGTCTAGCCCTCCTGCCTCCCAAATGAGCAGGGTTTTTTTTCCATCTTGTTGATTGTTTGGAGAGTTCTATAGAGCCAGCGTTTCAAACCCATGCTAATGGAGGTTAAGAGACCCTGATATGATATGAGAGCAGACGCAGGTGATTAATCTTGTACAAATAGAGGTGTCTTATATTACTGATTGAGCTGAAGGCTAAATCAAAGAGAAAACCACTGCATGTTAATCGTCGGTAATGCTTTCAAACAAACCGATACGTCGGTTTGCACTGGATCTTGACTAAAGCTGCCGTTTCTTTGCTCGTGAAGTTCTGGTAATTGTTTTGGGTGTAGTCTTATCTTCATTTTTGTGTTTTTGGATGCAGTCACCCAGTTGCAGATGACCCTGGCTTCAGTGCAGGAGCTGCTGGTAGAGCAACAGAAGAAAATACAGGAGCTGACAGAAGAGCTGGCTAACTCACAGGTAATCAGACAACACTTGCCACAATGGTGAACGGGAGAAAGAAAACTATAATGATGTAAATTCCGTCATCATTTACTCACGCTCGTTTCATGTTGTTCTAAACTCATAAGGCTTTCTTTCCTCTATGGACCACAAAAAAAGATATTTCACAGAAAATTCAGCATTCTCTTTTTGGTGATAGACAATAGTCCATATTACTTCTTAGGTAGTGTTACACCAAGGTATCTTCTCTTAGAAATCTTAAAGATCTAATGAAGTCAAACAATATTTATATTTGAGTAACAAGGCAAAATTTAAGTCGTGGTTTACTGAAAATCTTCCCCTTTAACTTTATTAAATTCAAATAACATGCAGCAAGGAATAATGATTCAGGTTTGACGTCAATAAGACACAAAAACTTGTCATTTGACATAATGTTAAACCTGGTTTGTTTATTTTTGAATTAAATGTAAGTGCAAATGAGATTGGAGAGATGCAGTATCCAAAGTATCCAGTAAATAATGCCTTTATGCCTTTTCTTCTCACATAAAGCCTGTTGTATCTACATTTGTTAAAAAAAGGATTTGGAACAGAATGAGGTGACGTAAATGAAATCACTTTGTTTTGGGTGAGCTAACCCTTTACAGTTTGTCAGGTAGTGCTGTAGTTGCACATAAGTGTCCATATGTGAAACAAAGCAACATTTTGGTTTGATTCAACAGAAGTGACTAATACAATCTGAACATTCCTCCGGTTTCTGACATTCCTGTTACATACTATATGTAGGGAAAGAATGTGATCGAAAACATTTTTGTCTGTGTTTTTTGTTATATAGACCTCATCAGAGAACATAATTCCTTGTGCATTACGTAAGCACTATTAAACTGCGTAATCAACAGGTCAGAAATGCAGAATTTGCCTTTCATCCTCTGAAATACCTTAGATATAGAGAGTGCGGTTACTGTAAAACTTGAAAAGAAAGCATCGAGAGAAAAAAAAAAACCTAAAGGAATTTGTTTATCTACAATGGTTGCATTCCTCCCTGGTTATATCATTTCTCTCAGAGATATTATGAATGATAGTCTTCACTTGTTTTGTTGATCTGTTGAGTTTAAATGCAGACTCCAGTGTGCATTTTCCTAAGGTTCTTTGCTGTGCTCTTGTTTCAGGGGCGCAGCCTCTATAAAACAAGGCCACTTTGAGTTTAAAACAACACAGGGCATTTTTCAGTGGCACTGAGACTGATCCCTCACCCTGATGTAAATATTAGTGGTGACAGAACTCATATGCTGCTGAGAAGAGAAAAATGAGCAGGATAAGGCATGTCATGGGAGCTCTATAAAGAACGTGTACAACCATCTCCAGAACACTCAAGCAAGCAATCCAGGGACAGGATGTGACCCCACGCTGATCTCTCCTGTATCTGTCAATTGATTTCTGCTGATTTCATCTGGGCTGAAACCTCATTTAACCCCCACCCATACTGCAACTAGAACAGATGGACCGGTAGGATTTTCTTAGAGGCCTGTCAATTAAAGAATTACGAAGGAAACTTTTATTGTTCATAAATAATGCTTGGGAATGTTGCCTGTACAGTTAGTTTGTATATATGTTGTGTATTGTTCATAATTGATAGCTTTTAAATTTAGCTGGTTTATGAAGCTGCAGGGCTGTGTATGGGAGGATTTTTATCATAGGTGGCAGCACATAAACCGTAAATCACAGGTTAAAAGTGTTAACATATATAAATATGTAAGTAGTAATATATTAATATGAATAATTTTATTATAATATAAACTAATTTTTAAATATGAAACAAATATACTTATAAGAATAATACATATTATTAGTTATTTGAAGTAGTAATTATGTACATTATGAAGTTATTATAGTAAATATGTAGAATATAGTCATTTATATTGGTTAAAAAATTTTTGGTTTTCAATTTTGAGAAACTAACAAAAGCTAAATGAATGGATGAATACATTTTCTATAATATAAATATTTTTTAAATGTGGAACAGTTACAAATTAAAAAGTTAATGTAGCTATATGTAGCTATTCTTATTGGTTTTCACTTTTGAGAAACATTAACAAAAGCTCATTTATTTATTTATTTGTACTACTATGCCACACAACCCACAGTAATAAGAATAAGGAGTGCGCAGAAAGATACAGAATTTATCTTTGTTGTTTGTCTGTTGTGGCAGTTCTGATTTTGTTGTCTTTATCACATGCTAATTTAATGCATTATGATGTCATTATCTTTCACAAGAATGCTCATGATGATACAGCCTTCAAATCTTTTCTGAAGACACGTGTTTATTATCTATAAAGAAAAGTCATCTGAGGGACATCGCCTGCTGAAAACACATTGCCATACCTCAGAAAGTGAAACGCTACACACATTGTTTCTTACGATACTCCGATAAATCATTTCGTAACGGGCTCCAAAAAGCGCTTTGGAATCACAACTGAGGGTGTGTTTTATGTCCACAGCTTGTTTAGCGCATGGGTGTTTTACTGAAGCATCTGGATCCCGTAGGAAAACATATGCAAACACATCTGGCCTGAAATTGAAGTGAAAATATGAATCTCTCACCCTCAAGTTTGCAAGAATTGCAGACTCACCACAACGTTTTCCCCTCCAACATCCTTCCGTCACCCTGTAGAAGTTTGTCATCTATAAACTGAATTGCCAAATAATCTTCAGTTCACCTCTTCTGTTAAAGAGACTCGCCTCCACTAGTTCCAGAAAAACATTGATCTATTGTTCAAAACACTTAAGGTCATCACCCACACAGCTGCTCTAAGTCAAGTAAAAATGGCTAAAATTCTCTGTCAAATTCTAGATTAAATTAAAAAGCTTCATTTGTCATGAGTGCCCTGCCGGAAAGCAGCAGTGTGTATAAAGTACACTTCACATCTAAATGCCCATTAAACAAATCTTAAAGTCTACTTTGCGCTGACATCTACTAACATTTTGTTTTGAGAAATGCGGGGCCCTGTTGTCTAGAGCCATATGGGAAGTTCGGGAAATTATTTTCAGGTTCAGAGCATGAAATTAAAGACACGTGTGGCGCCTTTTGGCTGTGCATCATTGTCATTGTGTGGTTTTCTGAGTTGCCTATTTGGGGTTCTAAACTCTGTGTAGAATGCACAAAGCAAATGTCTATATAACCTGAAACACATGGAGACTCCTGTTTCCTCGGCTGCCATGTAAACATTTTTATACTGTATATCTATATATTTCCAAAGCCACACAAATAAAGTATATTCTGTGTTCTGAGGGACTATTTCTCTTTAGTAGTCACTCAAACTCTGGCTATGTTTGTGCTCATAGTTTAACATTTTCTTTTCATGTCATTGGCTATATACTTTGTATTTCCTCAGTGCTCACCTGATTAAATTTACTCGTGCTCACCTGAAGCTGTTATTCAAATGGCCATTGATGAAGTCTTTGTCGACTGATTAAGAAAGTCGGTTGGAACTTCTAGAGAAGTCTTTGTACTGATTAAAGCACTTTATCAGGCAATACAAATCATTACACTTTTGTTTCAATAGTCAACATATTTTTATATATTTAAAATTTATTTTTAGAAGATGCATCATTTTAAATGGATAGTTCAATAGTCCAAAAATCTAAATGGTCTTTTACTCACGCTCATATTATTCCAAACCTGTATGACTTTCTTTTGTAGAACTTCTTTTTGTCCATACAATGGGAGAATGTTCATTTTTTTTAATGAACTTTCCCTTTAAAAGCAGAATCTGCATTTTTCTGCATCTGATATTTTCAGAGCTAATTCTCTGTGGAATGGATTTAAATATGGTCAAATGTATTCGAGTTGTGGTAGTCTGATGTATTTGCTTATTTCTGGCTATTTTGAGATTATCAGCAAGTGTTTAACTGCCAGTTTGGTCAGTTTCAAAACTGCTTTGTCAGCTTTATATTTTTTTTAGTGTTAGTAAAGTTTCAGCCAGTTTAAGTACAACTCATTTGCCATCAGTTAACTGTATTGTGAAGAAGAATGTGTATCTTTCAAATTCAATTTAAGAGCTCTTATTTTTAAGCAAAAGCAGCTTGTTCACCTTGATAATATATAATACTGAATAACAGGCAGAATGTTGCATCTCATTCTCCACATATATAAAGCATTATCCTCTTGACTGGATGAGTTTGAATACAATGATAGCTGTTTTTATTAGTGGCTGCTCGTGGAAGATTAGGAGTGCTTCGATTTTTTTTTATTCGCCTTCCACCACAGAATGCCCAGCCACTGGGAAAGTGAATAAACCGGCTCAAATAAATTGTACTAGTGTTTTCACCAGAAAACACTCCCTTGGGATTTATTTTCAAGCTGATTCCACCATAAATATACATTCATTAAGCGGAGGAAAAAACACATCAGAGAGGGTAGCAGTGGATCAATATGCATTCAGACATTTCTTAACTTGCCTTTAGTAATGCTTTTTAACATTATCTGTTGTTAATGTTCTGCAGACATTTGCTTTAATGTATTCCAAGTCAAGTAAGTACATACATATACCTCTCTTGTACGGTACGCTCCACCTCCTTAAATAATTACCCAGACTGAGGCAAAGCTTTGTTCACACTTAAGAGGGTGACAGACCCCGATCACACTGCACTGACCCCTCTGACTGGAAGATTGCTCTGCAGTCACAGACATGCAGAGAAAGGCCTTTAGCAGCAATTAAACGGTCATCACTAAATGTGTGCGTGCGCGTTCGGCTCCTGAAATGAAGAATTGCAACCGTGGAACTTTAAACACCACCGGCTGAGAGATTCTTTGTAGCCTCTGTTAAAATATTATTTAGATTTTATGTCCGCGCAGTGTAAGCTAAGCCTCAGAAGCAATTATTTTTTTTCCCCGTTACAAAGTTAAAATAAGCAAGAGGTACATTCCAGCCTTATTATACTGTGTGCCGTAGGGAGTGTGGGCTTTAGATGGCCATAATGAGGTGAGGCCTGTAATAAGAGTGTCTTCACCAGGCCTAATGCGCTTTGATTGGATCAGATGTGGCCTCTTCCAAAAAGATGCACTTATCTGAGGGCTTTAGTAGCAGAAAGGAGTCAAAACCTCTATCCCTCCCCAGCCCTCGCTGTAAATGAGTCTGATACTTTTTTTTTTTTTTTTTTAGATATGATTCAATTAATTTACTTTAGATTTAATTACACGTTGAAGAGTCCAAGTTATCCCTCTCCTCTCGATAGGGGGTCTCTACTTTCTAACTAGCCATCCCCAGTGACCCTGATATTCTTAATTACACTTTTATTTTCCTTTTCCCCCCAGTCCTTTTTTCACTTCCTCTTCCCGCTCTCATTTTTAGCCCCTCAGCAGGCAGAACAAATGGAATGGGGAAGATGTGGACCGTTTGTTTGTGGAATGTTCATAGAGTCAATGGCTCCATGTAGCCGCTTGAGAGCCGGTTTAATCTGTTAGAACATTTAGAGACCTGAAATAAAAATGTAGAGGTGCTAAAAATCTTTTTCACTGAAGAGGGTTTCTCTTACCAACTGTCTGTCTATTTAAGGAGAAAAATGATGGATGGATTTTTTGGGGCTTTTTTTTTCTTTCTTGAAGTCATTTGCTATTCAAATGTTTGTTGGCCACTTCAATTGGCCATCACTCCCTTCAGCAGTTAGTGATAAGGCTTCTTTTAATAAAAACCTCCCTGACTTAATGAATACTGCCATTGTTGTGCCAGAGACATCTTATCAAACACCTCTGTCCTGCTCAAATCAGCAGTCTGCAATATGGAAAAATATGTAAAAATGACATGATTAATTCTTTTTTTTTTTTTAAGATCCTGACCTTCTAAATAGAGAAGGCACAGTGTAACACTTTAGAATAAGGTTCCATTAGTTAATGTTAGTTAATGTATTAATTAACATGAACAATTAATAATACATTTATTACTGTATTTATTCATCTTCGTTAATGTTAGTTAATGAAAATATAGTTATTCATTGTTAGTTAATGGTAATTCACAGTGCATTAACTAATGTTAACAAGCACAACTTTTGATTTAAATAATGCATTAGTAAATGTTGAAATTAACATGAACTAAGACTTATAAATGCTGTAGAAGGATTGTTCTTGCTTAGTTCATGTTAACGAAAGTAGTTAACTAACATTAACTAATGGAACCTTATTCTAAAGTGTTACCGTAGCTGGGACTCGTCAGTGTAGTTGTAGTTTGATATCAAGACTTTGAAGACTTTCATTGTCTCGTATTGGCAGTTTGAATGCATCAGATTATTGTGTGTTCATTGAGTGACTGACAAATCAAATAAAAAATAAAAAAGTCATGCTTTAACAGATTGCTGATGTTTGTGAAGATTTAGCATATTTTGCATACTAATACAACAGGTTCTGGTAAATTATGGAATTACATTTGCTTCAAGAAGAATGAACGAAACTTTATAAAACTGAACGTAACTTTTTCAGAAACTATCAAAAATATGCCATTACAAAAGAAGAAAAACACAATGCAAATGAAAAAAATGAACTCCGTTGCACAAATGTAACAGGCTCTTCAAATATGCTCCATTCTTTGATCATGATAATGTCAAAGATTCGTTTTCGCTAATCTTGGATTCTGAATGCATTGCAACAGATTTCGCTTATGGGTTCGCAGATTTTCGTTGTGCTTGAGTTTTTTTTTTCATTTTCATTGTTTTTCTTCGTTTGTAATGGCATTTTTTTGATAGTTTCTGAAAAAGTTACGTCCAGTTTTATAAAGTTTGTTCATTTTTATTGAAGCAAATGTAATTCCATAATAATATGGGCAGATATGGTAGATCTTTCACATTCTGGGGCAGATCTTCACCTTTACTGACTTAAGGTCAGTTGAGCAAAAATGTAAAGCATAACGATGATTACGTTTACAGAGGGTTCAGAATGATCAGTGGTTAATGGTTTAAGGTGTAGAAAACCTAGTAAATAAGTGTTTTTAGATTTGTTTTCTAAAGGAAAAAGATAGTGATGATAATTTATAATTTTGTCTCTGCAGACCTCATCTGCCACCAACCGCATGCTGGAGTCTCAGAACATCAGTGAACTCAAGGCTGAGATTGTGTCTCTGAAGGGTCTTCTTCTCAGCAGGTAACTTTTTACTTTTTTAAATAAACCTGTGATGGCATATTTAATTTGACAGGAACAAAATGTGGCAATGACGGGTGTTCATTTAGAATGGGTGTTAATCTGTCCTCTCACTAAACATAAAAAAAGAAAAGAAAAGAAAAGAAACTAATATAATAAATATTACATGTGATCTTGAACCTATTTTCTGATACACAACAGGTGGACATACTGAGCAAACTGTATTTTCCTGTATTTTTTGTTTGTGTAAAATAAATTCGGACATCAAGTTAAGTAATTTTTCTATTCTTTATTTTACAGTGTGTTCAAATTGATGCTCAAAACTAATTAAGATACATGTGCTTAACATTTAACATCCTGAAACAGGCCTTTAGTTGATGTTCCAATCACTGTGGAAATGAGTGGAAAGCATCGTTTCTCACTCAGGGCAGCTGATATTAGTATGCCTTGGGATGATTTTGCAGATAAATGTGTCTGGAATGGTTTGATCTGTATGTCATATCATTCTCTTCATTGGGGCATGTAGCTGGAACCGGCTCATTACTGGTTAATGAGGCCTGAAGCATCCAACAGGTTCCCTCGATGCCCCAAGATGGATCTTCCCTCACTTTCATTAATCAGTACTTGATTATGTATGTATCATGCAAATTAATATCTAAGTAATCTCATAGATCTGAAATTCGCACAGATAAAAGCTTTCGTTTGTCTGCTGTTTCATTCTCATTAAGCATTTTAAGCTGAGATTTCCTTTTTCTTCCAGTTTCTGAATGTTGCATCTGGTTGTCCTTCTCAAGATGTGAGAACTTTGCTGTAAATACGAAGCAAGATCACCATCTGCTCAACTTTTTGCTTTTAAAATTATTTTACCTTTGTTGTGAGGACATGCTTTGTTTTGAATCCGATGGCAGTTGTGAAGCACATATGGACATAATCTCTCTTGTACTTTCAAGCTGACAAATCTGTTCATGTTTCCAAAGCACAATAGCTGGAATCACATATTTTAGGCTTTATCAAGCCTGAGGCACAGGTGTTTCCACTGTTGGGCCAAAAGCCGGTGCTTGATCGTGCCTCGTCGGTGCTCGTCTGAGTTTTATTGGCCTGAAGAAAACCTTAGGCTGAAGCGGGCCAGCTAGGGATAGATGAGTGGTTATGAACAAAGGCGAAGTTTCTCCACGTCTGGAGAGCATCAGCGCTGCGGATCATTTCATAAAGCTAACAGCTATAACACCAGCATTAAAAACTTTTTAAAATAAGTTGAGCTCAAAACTCACTTTGAGTCAGCAGCGAGTGTTTGAAATAACTTGATCCGATGTGGATTATAATCACTGTACAAAAAAATTTATAAGCAATACAAAAGACTGCATGCTAGGCATTAACAATACCATAGTAAACATGATAAATGCGACCAATTGAAGAAACCTGACATCAGCTTTTTATTCTCTATTACAATCGTATATTCATTTAGTCACATTTTATTTTTCATAAGTCTCATCTCGAGAGTTTAGCTCCACGTAGTGTATGTCGTAAAAATATAATAGCCTAATGGTGTTTGTTCGGGACCTTTTGTAAAAATATAGAAATTATCATTCTTTCTAAATGTGATGTATATAGGTGTAATGCATACAAAATTCATATTCAGGGGGAAAGAGGAGGCGGGAACCGGCATTCAAATTAAGCTTTAATAATAAAATAAACACAAAAGAGCGCGACAGCCCTTCGCGGACGACTGTCGTGCACAAACAAAACCAAACACAAAATAGTCCAGGCCTGGTCCTCTCTCGTCGCTCCCCTTTTGTATCCTTCCGATCTCCTCTGTGGGACTCGAGACTGGTGAGTGGAGCAGGTGTCACTCATTTCCCAATCACTCTACCAGCCTCGCTCCATTCCCATGGCTCTCGGCCCCGCCCCACTCATCATAATAGGCTACTGTAACTACAAATAAACAGAAACAGACTCGACTGAATAAGCAGGCTATGTTCATAATGCTTTACTTCTGTGTGACTAATTTTCAATTCATTATGATCAATGTATCACTTATTATAGTAAAACATTGATGCTTTTGGATTTAAATATTTAACAAAGCATGCAAACAAATGTTTGCGTTTATCATGTATGTTTTGTGATTGGGCTAGTTCCAGTGACATACCGAAGGTGCGTAGGCACCTATTGTATCTGTTCCCGTTCTTATTATTATTTTTCCTTCTTCCGACTACGAGTCTATGGCAGCCCATAGAACCGATTGTGGGGAATTTGTAATGGTTTGACATTCTGATAGAGGACTGTGCCAACATTAAGTACACCAATTTTGGTGTGTCTAGTTCATTCCCTCTAGTGCCACCAACTGTCCAAAATTGCACTAATATTTCACTAAGATACCTGAGCTCATGATGATTCGATTGCACCATATTAAGTCATTTTCCGTTATAGAAATATGGCCGCCATTTACATTTTTTTGAAAAAACAGCTTTTTAGAACCTCGTCCTAGACAGTTTGTCCGATTTACACGAAACTTTAACCAGCTCATCTTCAGGCAGTGCTGACCAAAACTTATGGAATTCAAATTGATTCGTCAAACTGTTTTCGATAAACGCTCAAACAAATTTTACGTAGTGCTTGCAAAAACAGCCGTAAGGCTGTATCTCTGCAACAATTTATCGTATTCAGACCAAACTTAGTACATGTCATAAAAAGCATGACCTGAGGCTACATGCTGCGATTCAGTCCAGCGCCACCTACTGGTCCGGAGATATGAAAAATTGCTATTTTTGCTTATAACTTCTGAACAGTTTGTCCAAAAATCATAAAATTGGTCTTGTTAGATTCAAGACTGATATCCAATTTTAACAGGCCACTTTGAATTTTGTGCTAAAATGCTGTATTTTAAGAACAAATCAACAGATTGCTACGAAACATCCATGGTATGGGTCATCAACACAATGTCCTGAAGGAGCATGAGAAGTTTCGAAACAGCGCCACCTAGTGGTGAATTTGTTTTTTCAAATGCTTATAACTTTGGGTGTGGTCAACATATTTTCACGAGACTCATCTATTTGGACTCCAGAAACCTTACTGAGCCCTACAATACCGCCTTACGGTTTGTATAGTGTTGTGATTTAGCATTTTAAAAATATTTGGCGATATCTTCGAAAACGCTTGTCCAATCGAGACGAAACCACCGTCAGAAGTTTGGAAACATAGGTCGATAGTAAAATTTTAATGCCCAAATGCGAAAATATTTATAGTAAGGGGTAGTAAAATTCAATCAAAGTCGTCAGTCATTTTTTACATATTTTTTCATATAAATGTCTATACAGTCCCTCCAGAAAAACGTGGATTATTTTTGTGATTGTTGCAGGCAAAAATCCTTGATTTTGCGGCAGGTTTTCTTAAAAAATGCGATGGAATATGCGGGATATTTTTGAAATCTTATGCAATGAAATTGCGGGAAATTGCAAAAACTGCGGTTTGATGAAAAAGAAAAAAAGGTGACCCCTTTCCCTCATACCCTGTTCTGTGGGTGTTAGTGAAGCGCAGTGGAGCTTCTGGACTGACAGTTGAAGCGCAGTGCAATTTAGGCCTCGGTGCTATTAGCCCCTCCTGGCCAGTTTAAAGAACTGGCTCGCACTGGCCCGACAGTGGAAAAGTGGCTAATGTGTACTCTGTTGTAAGAGATTTCAGCAAGCAAATTGAAGAAAACACTTGTAATTTTATATTCATGTCTTCTTTCTTCTCAGGAGACAGTTCCCCGCTTCACCCTCTGTTCCAAAAATCCCATCCTGGCAAATCCCTCTCAAACCTGGATCACTGTCCAACCCGCCCTCTGTCAGCCACACCAACAGCAGTAGTGACATCTCTCCCGTCAGCAACGAGTCAACCAACTCCTCCCCCGTCAAAGAGGGCAACAGCTCCCAGGCCACCCCATCCAGCCCACACTGCCTGAATGGAGACGTGGGCCTGGGCTCCATTCTTCCTCTGGATCTGAAAGACCAGGTCCGTATGGAAGTCCAGGGGGAGGAGGAGAAGAAAGAGGACGATGAGGATGAAGAAGAGGATGATGACGTCACCCATGCGGATGAGGAAGACCACCTGAGCGTGCAGACGGAGGACAGGAGAGGAGGCGACGGACAGATAAACGAGCAGGTAGAGAAGCTGCGGCGTCCAGAGGGTGCGAGCAACGAGAGTGAAGTCGATTAGAAAGAAACTCCAGACTTCTACTGTCCATTTGCTTCTCTCAGTTTCATAAGAGTTCATTTAAGTTCTGATATCACACCCTCGTTGCAGTAAAACAGCTACTGTGAGCATCAATTAACACCGTACGAAAGCAGCAGGTGAGGTGGATTGTTCCTTTCACTGCAGTTCTTCACCCTTTTGAATTTTAAACGTGCAAACCAGTGGCGGCACTTCTGCAAGCCTGAACAAGCACAGCAACAGAAATTTCTGCAAAGACGACAAGAGAAATGTGACTTTTTTTAATGCAATCCATGCATTTCCCTTAAAATGCTAGCTAGCTGTTTTACTAGTGACTGTAGAACTAAAAAAAAAAAAAATAATAGCCCATTTATGTGTTCCATAGCATTTCAAGTCAATACAAACGTCATAATTTGCAGTATAGGGACTGTAGACACCAATCAAGAGGCACCAAAGAAATCAGAAAGTTATGATCCAAGATTGTTGGACTCGTTTCTATGCCATTTCTTTTGTTTTGCTCAGCAGTTAACTAGTTCAGGCCGAACATAGTTGGATCAGCGTGGTTGTTGTGTTGGTATGAACCAGCGGTGGACCTTGTAATCTGTAATAGTGAAGCATTTCTCCTTCAGACATTTTGAGATTGTGTAGTACACCGGGCTACAGCAGTCTTTGTAATAATGAGGCCTTGTCTTTTGTGATCAGAGTGATGGTGGATTTGAGATTTCAGTGGGAGAAACAAAGAGACGGAGGGAAAACACATGAGAACGCAGACAATGAGGCGAAAGAGAAATGTGTTTGTCTCAGTCGTATCTCTCCCGTCTCCAGCAGGGTAGCTGATTTGGTTTATGAAGTATGTTAATAATCAAATGATCGACAAATAACAGATGTATTAGTTCATGCAGCTTGAAATGTCAAGGAGGCTAAAATCGGAAATCTAATACTGAAAGCCTGTTATATTGTATTATATTACATGACAAACCCTCCAGTCTAAATTATGTAGGCCTCCTGCAGTGAATAATCTTAACATGAAACGGTGCTGGGGTTTTGTAATTAAACTGTGTAAAACAATGAATGCTTCAGCAGAGGTGCTTGACAGTTGTGCTTTTCTCTTTGGGGGCTTTTCTCTCAGAAAGCCCTGAAAGGATTAAAAAAAAAAGCTGAAAAAAAAATTCCCCGTGATGCAAACGGAGAGTAAGGTATGAATATTTAACTAATGAAATTACTCACTCGCCAGCTGATGAGAAACAAAGCCAGAGAGATCCTGGAGTGAAAACTAGAGCGTCAGATCCACTGTGACATTTTCACTTTTAACAAATGACCTTCAGAGTAACCGGATTACAGCGCAGCCAGGTGAACTGTGGGTCTGTGACGGCACAATGAAAGAGCTCAGCTTGTCTGGAAGTGTGTATGTCTTCTTATTTCCTGGACTAAGCTTGGCTTAACACTTACCCACACAAGAATAGCATACATTCATGCGATACAATGTCAAGAGAAACCGCGTGTGCTCATTTGATATGCAGAAACTTTTGAGCATTAGAGAAATAGTTCAGCCTGGAAAAAAAAAAAAATCATGTGATTTACTAATAGCTTTATGCAGCCTTTTTTTTTTTTTTTGTGGAAAACAAAAGTATACATTTTGAGAAGACTTCACACTGCTCCTTACCATACAACCACGTGTTGAACTCCAAAAATGACACCAAAAACACAATGAAAGAACCAGATCAGTCAGATTCATGAATGGTTTTCGATTAACCAGTTGATCTGGTTCACAAGTCACACTACACAGTTCATTCACGAAATCAGACAGATCATGTTCTTTAGTTGAATTCAATATGGCCAGAGTGGTTCTTCAGTTAACAGCTCAAGAACTGTTACAGCCTGTGTTTTTCTTTTTTGGAGCACAACTGATCACTATGACCGATCATTAAATAACTTGCTCAAAAAACTTACACAAAAACCCATAAAAAAGGCTGTTTGGAATTACACAAAATTGAAAATAACTTTTTTTGAAGTGGTTAACCATCCTTCTAAAGGAATCCGTAAAGTCCATTTAATCTTGAAAGTAAATTGCATTTATTGGTGTCAGAAATGTCATTGCAATGTTACCAATAGTAGAAGTGAGAGGAAGGAAGGAAGGAAGACCATCGGCTTCAGAATGAGACGGAGTATGAGTGTGTGTGCATGTATCAGTTTTGCTTAAAACCACATTCAGGAGTTCCTGCAACTAGCAGGTTGTTTCTGGTAGCATGGCGGCAGTGGCCTTTAAACAACAGAGTTTGCTAATTTTAGCTAATCATTGTAAAGCCGCTGTGAGGTCTACTGAATTAAACATGATATAAGCCACACATTCAATGCCTATATCTCTTGTAATATTGCATTCTCATCTCCAACTGTTTTTATGATAGATTTGTTAGGAATCTACATCCTGCTGCTCAGTTTCAGCAACTCAGTTTAGGGATTTAAACATTCAATCTCATTTACATGAGCTGAGTGTGTGTGTGTGTTGGATCTGTTTTATAAGTAAGCTTACAACACAGATCTGTAACAGTTTATATGAAATGCACATTGTTGTTGTATGTGGCTTTGTTGATGTTGTTGACACCCAGTTGGTATTTGTCTCAGATAAATTCTGGTATGAAAAGATGAATGTACATAATTGTAATAAATTTGATTTAACACAAATTTCCTTGTTGTTTTGTTCTTCATTTGATCAGGAATAAATGTAACAATTCAACTTTGGTATGATGGTTTCATTGTGACAAAAAAATATGTTTATATATATATATATATATATAAGAAAGACGGCATAGTATTCATTAATTAATTATTCATTAATGTAAATTATTCATATATAATACATCCAATTATTTAGTATAATGTGCTGTGCTGTTCCAAAATATGCTCAAAGATTATAGAAATAAATTCATGAAATTTAAACGATGTTGTTCAGTTTATATAAGTATAAAATATTTAATGTGAATTATTTGCATATATATATACATATATATATATATATATATATATATATATATATATACACACACATAGACGCACACACACACACACACACACACACACATATATATATATATATATATATATATATATATATATAAAACATTTGGATATTACATTTGATGCCAAAAGAAAATGTTGATAAATTCTGCATGGTATTAAATTAAGATTTCATCTTACTCTAAATTTCACATTAGATCAGCATCCTTGACGTTTAAGTGGACTCTATTAAGTGATTTTAGTCGATAAACCTTGATCCTAAAGCAGCGCTGTTTAAAAAAAACAAATGTAAAAAGGGCCCGTTCCACTGTAGTAAGCAATACAAATATTCCAGTGCATTATCAAGTTTATGAATTTAATTTGTCTGTCAAGGTCTAAATGATCAATAACCTTGCACATATTGATGTGGTATATAAACTTCTCAGAGGTTCAATACCGCATCCCTTTGTAATCCATTAACCTCTCCCCGGAGTTCAGGCCAGGCTCAGATTTATAAGGGCTGCTGTAATAGATGCACTTGTACATCATTTAGTGTCTTATGGGACACGCAGTGCATTCCTGCCCAGAAAGCCTCCTCCATCCCAATCTCCAGTTCTTTGGAGTGGTACTGTAGGTGAGGGTTACCAGTCATTTTGGCACACCTTGACTCCTAGTAACAGGGTATGATGCTCGAAAGCTTGAGCATGGAACACAAGGAGGCCCAAGTCTGTGTATCTTTTCAAAGGGAGGGAGAGAGGTTTTTTTCTATCTCTCTCTCAAGACTGAAGGTGTCTGTCGTGCTTTTGCAGAGACCTGGAACATTCAACTTCATCAGTCTGCTTTACTAAACGGAGTGCCCTCAATAGGCTTCTGCTGTATCGATGTTTGCTTTACTCCATTGTTCTCCTGAACTGAGCACTCAGCAGGTTAGAGGGCTGAGAGTGTCCTTGGATCAATGCAAGGGTTGTTAGCCCTTCCTGCCCCAGAAGGTTCACTGAATACAGCCTGCGCTTGCAGGGTGCTCACAGAGGTATTAAAATAGGGACGTCACATCACCTCGAGTCCCAATCTGGATTGTCTTTTGCCATCTGTAGCTTGGAGAGCCAAAAATAAATAAATAAATAAAAAAACCTGTAAAGACCAACAACTACTTCTGTGACATTTTTTCATTTTAAACTAAATTATGCATTTTCATTTACACAAGTATGAATTATTTTTATATTTACATTACATACAACCCCCTTAGAGGTCCATGATGAAACTATTTATTTAATATTTTTTTATAATTTATTGCAATTTAAATCTCAATTTCTTTGTAATTTCATTTTTTTAAATTTCATCATGGATGTCTAGGGGGTTGTGAGCCCTTGTTGGGTACCGCTGCTTTTGAAAGTACTTTTGTGCTCTTTGTGCTACTAATAAAACTAAAGAAACACACTACACCCCTTAAAACATAACTTTCATCACTACAGTTCGGTCATAAAAAATGGAATTAGAACACATTCCATATTAAAGATATCAGGCAATGCCTGTCATACCTATTTTTATTTTTAACATTAGCACAGCAGGTGCCCCATTAAAGCAGTATCACTGGACTCAATCCCAATCGCAGGGGCAGAGAACCTTTCCAAGTTCTCTTAGCTTTGCATGAGAAAGGTCAAGTCTAATTCTACAAGGATGGACCTGAGGGGTGACTTTCTCCTTTCGTCTCAGATAAGATAAGCAGGAGCGCATGCAGTGCTGCATGTGTAGAAGGGAGCCTGTTTGATGTTGTGCTAATGTGGGTCCAGACCTCTGGAACACCACTGGGTATCCTACACTCCACTGATGGACAGATGGTAACACGCACCACGGGACGCTCACGCTCTATGCTGCTGGAATCAGCTGCGTCTGTGTTTCTGTCATAGTCCTACAAAACATTTGGAAGCCCCCATACTTTAGGCAAAAGGGTAATTTGGCTCAAAAACCAAATTGTCTTATCAAGTGTCAACTAAGGCAAATCACAAAAACTTGAGTCCATGAGCCACAATATTACAAAGGACGAAAGATTGCAAAACAGGCCTGGACAGTATGAAGATGAAAAAAGGTTCCCATGCAACCTGGAAAACTGATAAATAATTTTCAAGAAAATTTGAGAAAATGTCAAATGTCCTGGAAAAGTTATTATAAAAAAAATGTAATTGTGTTTTCCTTTAGCCAAAAACAAAGTTCAGCACTGGCTGAAACAATGTTAGAAAACTTTGGAACTGCCATAAATCGGCACTGGCCTGTTTTTGCTCCAAACGTGGTTGGCCGCTCTTCTGTTTTATTTCTGCCGATCTCTGTTCAGAATCAAGATTGGTGCATCACTTCTAACTTTTGACAGTGTGAACACTGAACATTGATGACATTCTATTGAGTGGTCAAATTTAAGAGAAGTATTCCAGTAACTAATCATTTTGGTTGTCAAAAGTAAGCTATTAAAGGTCCCGTTTTTCGTGCTTTTTTGAAGCTTTGATTGTGTTTACAGTGTGCAATATAACGTGTTCATATTTCGCGTGTAAAAAACACAGTATTTTTTCACACAATTCACCTATCTGTATACCGCTGTTTTCACTGTCATAAAAACGGGCTGATGACTTCCTTGTTCTATAAAGTCCCTCACTCACAAATGTGTGCCAGCGGTTCTTGTGTTGTGATTCGAGTGCATGCTGCCCTCCTGGAAACGCGATTGGACTAGTTTTGAAAAGCAAGTGGGCAGGATTTGTTTTGAAAAACTGGCAACCCTGATCTGAATGCACAGGCTGGAGATGTACTTTTAATCACAGGAGCGTTTTTACTGACGAGATGTGCATGAAAATATATTTTTTGCATAGCCCTAACATCTAGTTAACAATGCTAAACAGTGTTGCCTTTTGTGTAATAAGTTACAGAAACTGTTAAACGCACCAACTTAAATAATAAAATACACTTACTGGTTGTGGTCAATAAACAGCGCCTTCTCCAGACAAAGAGGGAACTGCTCCATCTTTCAAGAATAATCATTGTGCGAATCTGCCTTAAACTAATTGGGATTGCGGAAGCTGTCCTCAGCAAAATGAGCTGCACATAGTTTTACATGTGGATTATAATTTTCGGGAACCGAGTGAAACATAAATTGTAACCATTGATCTCTAAGTACAGCGTCCCTGGGAAGCCCAAACAAAGGTGATTGGACTCAGAGATAAAAAATAACAGCGTTTAGACAACATGGCGACAAACACAGCTCTTCCTTCTTCTCCGTCGGAGCGCAACAAGACCACGCCCTCTTTTTGCGTATTCCTGTGGGCGGAGGTTAGTCAAAAAACTGTTTGAGTGACGTCATTCCTGCAGGAACTAGAGGGATGTAGTCCAAACTGGTTGTTCGTTGTAGGCGAATTCTGTTCAATATAATATCTCACTTGGCATTGAACTTTGAGCTTTAGACGTTTTACAGATATTATTTATACTCTAACAACAACATTATACACTAACTAAAGTTTAAAACATGGCATCATGAAGAACCCCTTAAGAGGGCCTGGCTGCAGACTTGCACTTGCACTCTCAGACTTGCACTCTCAGACACTTGCACTTCCGCTAGTGACATCACTTGCGGTCTTTATTTTTTATTTTGATTAATTTTTTATTACTTCTTGTTTGAATTTCCCAACATTTTACAGTAGCCAGGTGGTGAAGACGAGAACAAAATAAACTAAATTACAATGTTACTTGCAATCGCTACTTGCACTGACTCTCTGCTACCTGCGACACTTGCAATCGACACAAATCATGCGTGTTGCCAATGGAGACAAGACTGTGGTGATTAAACGATGAAACATAATTTAGTACTATAACGTACAGGGTCCTGCAAGAAAAAGACTGGCAAATCCGTGGCCAGAAAACCAGAACATGAACGCTTGTACAAAGTCTCTCGTTAAGCGTTTTCCTCCTGTAGAAAAAAAACAAACACTTAACATGGCTAAATGTATTAAGATGCTATTAAAATATCAAATTAAATACACAGTTCATTATTGTAATCAAAATATATATAGTATTTTCCTCACATTCCGCAAAATGTGGCATAATGGACTAAGATGATAAAGGCCAAACTCAATATGCTTCTCTACTTTATTTTAAATACATAACTAATATGTATGTAGCTACAGGCAAGCAGATGAGCCCAGGATAAACGCAACATGCAAAGTTTCGCATTAAGCATTTTTCCATATAGAATAAACTATCTACAAATCGTTTATATCTCTGTCTTTGTCCATTAAGCTACATTATGTGTTTTATTTATAATGATTTTCTATAAGAGGAAAACGTTTAATGTAAAATTTAAAGCACTGCGTTCTGTACTCGTCTGCTTGCCTGTACGGAGTTGATCCTTTTGAGAGTGCAAGTGGCGATTGCAAGTGACATTGTAATTTAGTTTCTTTTTTCTTGTCTTCACCACCTGGCTACTGTTGTAAAATGTTGAAGTATCTGAGAGTGCAAGTCTGAGAATCCAAGTCTGAGAGTGCAAGTGCAAGTCTGCAGCCAGACCCTTCTCAGAACGGGACCTTAATACTTCTGAACCAAGTCTATTCCTTAAATTAAAAAAAAAACATAAGAGTACCTGCCTTTCTGCAGCACTGGTGGTAGTACAGACTCAGTTCAGTACTCACTGATAGACAGGTGCTTTCATGCTTTTATGCTTTCTGTGAACAGTGATATGCAGTGGCCAAACAGATGTTTTGAAGTTAGTCAGAACCAACTAATTTTTCACGTGACCCTTATAAAGCAATACTTAATTGAAAAATATAATTTTTGTTAATATTATTATTAACATTAATAATTAACTGATTTAATTTTATTTTCAAAGGGTTAAATAAGATAAATACTTTTTTTCGTCTTCATACTGTGCAGCATTTTTTGCAACTTTTATTCAGTTTCTGCGTTTTTGCTTGACTGCACATCTGGAATCTGGGAGTTGAGGTGAAAATGGGCCAAGGTCGCATGAGACTGCCTGCATAAGACCTTATAGGGCTAAACCCAAGTGCAACAAAGTCTGCATAGTCATAAAGCACTTTGTCATCACTTATATGATTGTTCAGTCGAGCAGGATTGCATTTCACCTTGCTGTGTGTCTGCTGTCACTTGATGTTCCTCTGGCCCTGTTTCAACTCTAAATGGAACAAATACCGACCACCATCGTCATTATGCGGCAAGCATTGTGGCTTTGGTGGTGAAACCAATGTCACGTCTTGCACAGGAGGTATGTATGGAAGAATGGAGGGGTGGGGTGTAAAACCAGAAAGAGGGAAGAAAACAATAGCATGCTGTAAAAGAGAAGAATAAATCTCTGGGGAGCGGAGAGCCCCTGGAAGTGATAATACTGGAGACAATATTTATGAATTGGCCTGTAATGAGCCATCAGCAGCATGGCGGATATGAGCGCACCACCGGAGAAAAATGCCCTGTCCTACACGGACCAGAGAGTGCATCCATGTTTTAGAAGGTAGAATGGATTATCTAGAGGTGCTTGTCGCTTGTTGAGGATTTGGGAATGCAGGCGGTGACAGGGAAACAGGTGTGGCCCTTGCCAAGACTTGCAAATTAGACAAATCGCATGCGCAGTACCTGAAAGAAGCCAGAGGCTCTGAGGAGGAAAGTGAAATCGAAGCTCGACCTGTTACTGACTCTCTGTTCAGTTCAGATAGGACTCACTTGTCCTTTCTTATCGCAGTCCTTCTCAGTGGTTTACTTTCCACATGCAAATGCAGACTACAACCCTGGGTGGATGTGTTGGATGACCCTGGCGTGCTCCTGTGTGCTTCTATAACTCGACACCTAAACCAACAGAGCTGCTTTTAGCTTAGAGCAGAGTTTATGCCTTAATTAAGACGATGAATACCACTGCTAACTTCCTCATCACGGTACCTGTGTAATTACACCAGCTCTGCTATATCCTGGAGCACAGCTCTTAATGACTGTGGAATAAGTAAGATGTCTGATGCCTGGAGAAATAACTAAGACTCTTGTACAGCTGGAGAGTTGCTCTGTCATTAACGTGTTTATTAAAGACTGTTTAGAAATGTGCTGCTTGCATAAAATTCTGTGTGGTTTGAAATATTGTTAGAAACAATAAAGCCATTAAGAGACACAATATGAGGTCAGAAATGCTGTATCGTATAGCATTCATGGCCCTCAAATTAGGATTTTGTTTGGACTTAGATGCATCAAAAGCAATGTGTGATACATATTGTTCTAACCACACACAACGTCATTTGGTTTTATTTCTAATGGGTCATCCTCTGTATCAACGCCCACTACAAAATCTCATAAGTTCAAAAACCTGCAATCACATAACTACATTAAACATCAAATAGTTCTGACTGACTGTGATAGTGTGGCGTAGCTAAGCAGTTTCATGTTTAGTGTGCAAAGACAAATTGCATGTCACTGAAAAAAGACCGTCAAAAACCATTAAGCTCACAAGCCTGTTTTTAGTATCAGAATTCGATTTGGTGCATATTTTAAATTGTCCAAAACCATTCATTCAGATATAAAGGGTGCTTCTGACTGACATGTTTAACCATCACACTTTCTTTGGAGATGGCATTACAAGAGCGTGCATCAAACGTTAATGCAATGATCACTTTACTTTCAACTATCTGCCACAAATTTTTACATTTCTGTAAAAGTTTGTATTAATGGCAAATTAAGTAAATGTGTTTACCTCATTTAATTCTATGTAAATAATATATTTTTAAATAATTATATTATTTATATCATATTGATTTATTATTCACTTTAATGAATAAATGAAATAATGCATTACTATTTAATAAATGATGATATAATTATGAGGGGTCCTGGTCTTTTCAAGGGGGGTCTCATGAAAACCAACAAAAAATACAGTGGACATGGCTAATAACTGCATATTACTGCTACTAAACAACAAAAACACCTTTGCGATGTAAACAAAGGACAGGCTACATTTGTTATTCATATCCTTCACACTTTACTTTCATGTCAGGTATATTATGCATTTTTATTGACATTGATATTTTTACATTTATTTCCAGAGAGATATTATTGAGTTTACAGGCTAAAGTGGTCTTGCTGTTGTAAACACTGTTGCTATTGTAGAAAAAATATTTGCATCACATTTAAAATATAATTATATTTTAATTCATTTCTGAATTGTTTTTATTTTTATAATGATAATTCAGAGAATGAGAAAATCTGAATAAGCCTTACCAGTGTTGTGATAATTACGTGTTAAAAATAAATAAGTACTATAATATAATAAAAGTTTAGTCAAATAACATAAAAAAGACCAGACCCCTCGATACCTGTGAAACTTTTCTCCCTCAAACAGCACGCTAGTGTTACTTCTACACTACAGGCCACACACAGCAATATGAACAACATATCTGCATGTTCTCACATCACATCGTTCTTGTAAAATAATAATAAGTAAATAAACATCAAAATCACTTCGCTGAGAATGAAACACCACTTACCAGCCGCCACGATGTTGAAAATATCCTCTAGCAATTAAAAAAATGCGCGTGCAGCGTGAGGAATCTTCCCGGTTGGATGAGGTCGTTGTCAGGTGAAAGGTCATCATGTTGGTCATTTTATTTACGGCTAAATTATTATTAATAAATTGTACTAATATTGTGCTTGGGCGTGGGCAGGCATTCACAAAAGTTTATGTTATAACAAAAAAAAAATCGAGGAAATTTAGCTTTGACAAAAGGGCACTTAAGGGGCAAAGGAGCAGGTGCTCAAGTGAACCGGTTCTTTCGGACAATTCGATCAAATAAACCAGTTGAAAAAAAAATTGTTCACCGGTTCTTTTGTGCCCGATGTAATGCCGTCATTGGCGATGATTGCCCTTCATTCAAGCCTTTGGTTTACCCGCGCTTATAACATTAGCACAGAATCAGTTCAGAATCAATCACCAAAAGAATCAGTTCGGTTCAGATGCGCTCTGTGTCAGTCTGCTTCACGCTGAATTACACATGTGCAGTATCATCAGCTCATCGGTTCTCGAATTGGACGCGTCCGACAGCAACGGTTCTCGGTTCAGTGTACGAATAAATGTCGAAATAATTATTATTTATTATTGTTCTGCGTAGTTTGAAGATAATTTTTTTTTATCTTTATCCCGAATATAACGTTATATATTTTTTAATCAGGAAGAGGGTGGGGGGTCAAGGCATTTTTTGGCAGGGTCTTGAGACCCCCCAAGACCCCCGCTGGCGCCGCCGGTGGTGAGGAGTCCAATGTGTTCTCAACCATCAGCATAATGTGAAAGATTAGCACACGCCTTGTCCACCTGTTTTCACTTTTCCTTCCATGAAGGCTGCAGCTGCTGCACCAAACAATGCATTTTAAAAGCTCTCATTTACCTTGAGCCGGTTCACAAGGATGCATTGGGAGATTCTGTCATGTCCTTACAGTCATCAAGCAAACACACATAGCCGTTGGCTTTAGTGTCGGCGCAGAAGTGTGGAGAACTGCGGCATGTCGTCATATCCTGTGTGGTTCATCAAAAGAGCCGCTTTTCTAATTCTCTTTGTTCCCCCTCAATCAAGTCTGATTTAAGAGTCAGTTAATTGGACAGAATCGGAAGCCGGCTTTTATTTCTCCCTCCCTCTGTTTTTTTCATTCAATAAGGTTCAATTTGAAAATGGTCTGGTTTGTATCCTTAATATATTAACGTTTCACTGTGTGCAGGTGCATCTAATCACAAAAAGCAGTGCACACACATTTTGACAATGTGAAATATCGCGATTTATTGCGTACATTTGTTTGATGTTTTCCAGCGTTGATTGCCTGGATGTTTGATTTCACAGGGCCACGTCTCCATCTGTATACACCATTTTCTCTAAGTATTGAACATTTTCATCTTTCTTCAATAGAAGCTAATTGGATTAAGTTCGAGCAATATTCATATTGCTGTGCATTGGGCCCCTGCGTTTAAGGCTGCCTGGCAGCTCTGTTTTATAGCTCCGGCGTGCTGTCAGCCCGTGTTCCTGCCGTCATCAAGGCGCTAAGGACCACATTAACCATCTCCACTCATTCTCAGCAAGCCTGCTGGGCTTTCCCCCGCAAGAAAACCCACCAATTCTCTGTGGAATCGTGCTAAATTAACCAAATTTACAGCTTAGCACTTAAGGATCTCCTTAGTTGGTAAGTAAATGGCCCTCGCTGGCGTACGCATGTGCATGTGTGCGAGAGAGTAATGCCTTGTTGCTCCCAATACTCTCTTTCTGGAAGGAGTCATAAAGAGCTGAAACAGAACTGCCCATGCTCTAGAGATGGCTACTCAGCCTTTAAACAAACTGCATGTAATCTAACCGATCCCAGCCAAAGTGTCATTTGCACATATTTTCAATCCTATGGTGATTAATCCTCGTGTTGATTAGAGATCGCACCATAATCAGACCTGCACAGAATCTGTGCGCACGTGAAATGAGAGCGCCCAGCCCAGTGGCGGTGTTTCACAAAACCATAGGGAATGGCAGTGGTATTAATCGGTCTGACGATTGTGTAAGGTATAGCGACAGCCATACGGAAATGCCGCCTTCGAAAAATATTACACATGCCTGCATTGTTAAATTCTTTGTTTAATTTGATAGAGCCTACTTTCAGCCAGGGGCGCCAAGAAAGACTGTGAAGTGCAAAGGCCGGCCAGAGTCTGGCTGGTTGTGATGTCACGGCCTGCCCGCCTCAGCTCAGGAATATTAAGTTGTTTCAACCTGGCATTGTACAGTATATATATCAAATACATATATAAATGTATATATCAAATGACAAACAAACCCCTTTTTTCACCAATGAGAGTGTTGTTTTAGAAACAAAGTCATTTTGGTAACATTTTACAATAAGATTCAATTTCTTTAACAATTACTAAGATTATTTACTTTAGCATTATTAAGATCAAAATTTGTGTCTGTTAAAATTATTTTATTGGACCTGAGCAAACATGAACCAACAATAAACAGTTGTATTTTTAGGTTGTACTTTATTTTACTGTGCCCTTGTTACAATGTAATTATACAAATTAGTACCGAGTAATTTTAAGTACTACATGTACTTACTATGTGGTTTGGATGAGGGTAGGGTTAGTTGCATGTAATTATGCTTAATTTATTGTTATTACTGTAGTAAGTACATGTAATATGTGTAACAAGGACACCGTGAAATAAAGTGTACCCTATTTTTGTTAACTAAAGTTAAAGATTAATAAATACTGTAACAAATGTTTTGCTTATTGTTAATGTTAATTATTAACTATTATTGGCTAATGGAACCTTATTGTCAAATGTTGCTAAAACTTTATATAAATAAGTTTTTACAGATTATTACTGGGTTTTTATATAGTTCGTATTTGTATTTAACTACCTATAACAAGGTTTTTTTTAAATATTAAATTTTTTTGTCTAATAATATTTGGGTTAGAAATTATCTTAAATCACGGTTGGTTACATTTACGTTTATGTTACGTTACATTTACTGACTAACCCACAGAGTAAGAACCTGTTATCACTTGCACAAAATTGTTGAAAAAACTGTAGAAAGATTGACACTTTGGAAATTTGGCCCAGTGAGTTTGTACGTGTGCATCTCTGACTGAAATTCTTCACTTGTTTATGTGCAGCTGTGCAGCTTCAAGTAAAAACTTGTGTGATTTTGACAGGTGCGTCTTTAGTTAATGTTCAGATAAGTGGATATTAAATCATTCATCATGAGTTTTGGATTTGCTCATTTTGCTTTTCAGAAATACTTTCTACTGAATGAGCTGGTTGTGTCTGACTACACTCATTTAGAGTCATATTTATGCTGAAATCTCCCCTGATCCAGAACATAATTGAGCATTTCTCCTCATTTCAGTAGACATGAATACAGAGAACAGCATTTGTACATAGCGGGCCTGTGACATTAAGGCCAATAAGGTCTTGTTAAAGTTAAATTGGCTGAATGTGTGTCTAATTCTCGTTTTCCTTTGGGGTCCCTGAACTTTATTTTTTACACAAGCAGCAGCTGCTACCAGTGGCACAGCAGAGACCTTTTTTTAAACTCTGACCAAAGTCTCTTTAAATAAAGCCATGTATGAGTGGAAATGGCAAAATGAATATGAATGCCAAAGGTTACGAGGAAATGGATGAGACTTACAGGCACCACTAAAAACAGAACAATGCCGCAATTATATGGTCAAATGGAATGATTCTTTCAATGTTTATGACAAGCATATGAAATGTGATTTGTAACTAAACAACTGTACACTTCTGAATTGTCGGAAATACACAGTTGTTGTAATATGTTTGTGGGTGTAATGCAATTGAACAATCCAATAAGAAGCTAAATGTACATGGCTTTCCTGTCAACTCAATTGCTTGAAATATTATGGTTGATTCTTGTGCATCCTAATGGGTTGTGGAGGTGATGTGTGAGCACCGCTGCTGTAACATATGTACAGAACACCTGTCGCATGTTTCGGGGCTCCATTGTTCCTCATATATTGCTGCTGCTGCGGCGTCTCACACAACCTGTTCCTGGAACATCAACCCTCAGTACGAGTCAGATCCGGCCCCACTATGACTGCACACACGGCTCATTATGATGGGAATGAAAAATGAAAAAAATAAAAATAAAAAGTCTATAGAGATGAGACGTTCATGCAGTGGTATGTATCTGTTTCATGTGAAATCTATCAGATAAATAAGCACAATATAAGAAATTCATTATTTTAATCCTGCATATGGTGGCCCACAAAGTTTTTGAATGTGTGTAAAATTAAAAATATATGAAATTCATTGCAAATCAAGTGCACACAAATAATGCTATATTTTTTTTTTCTGAATTAACTTTTTTGCAATGTCGAAACCTATCTACTTAAATTTAATAAATTTATTAATATATTTCATTATATAAAATACATTATTTTTAATACACACCTATACAAAGTATAATTATTTAGCATAAATGCTCTCTCTTTCTATACATACACATTTTTATATAGAATTGCATTATTAATTTAAATGTTTTTGTTTTGCCCTGTTTTGCATTAAAAGCATGCTTGTGCTCACTTTGAAACAGATTTATACTTGATTTGTCATTTGAATATTTGATATATAATGTATAATTTGAATGTAAACAAATTCTCGCATTTTTAACTGTGGTTTAAGTGTTCAAATCTTGTTTGCAACAATTTACATAATCGGATGCAATTTATACAACAAATTCAGGAATTATTCTTTTTTTTCCCCTCCCTTATAATTTAGACAATAAGGTGATCTGTTGTTCCAACAGCAGCCTGCGCTAGTTTAGAGGTCGTTTCCGTCTGGTTTTTGTGTAATATAATTTCCATAGTTGTCTTTTTCAAGATTATATGCAGGATGCCAGCTGGCAGACAGATGGTGGTGGCTTTACACGTTTTTTATTTAAAGACACATCAGAAGGAAGAGGAGGGTGAGGCAAGAGAACAGCTGCAGCGAGTGGGACAGGACGGTATAAGCTGGTCAAAGCGACGAGCTGCCTGCACAATGAGAGAGAAGAATGAAAAACAAACACCATTTGAAAGTGCTAGAAACTTTCCCGAAATGCACCAGAGAGCATTTGTTTCCTAAATATGGCTCCATGACTATGTCAAAGTCAGATTTTTATGAGCTATTGTTTGCACACACGTATTGAATTTATTGTATAAAATTCTTGGTCTGTAGAGAAAAGTAACAAGGATGTTAAAATGTCTTCCTCAGTCAGAGCAGCGTTCCTGGTGTCCTCTGTGTTGTGCCACAGACCGGGGGTCTTGTGCCCTTTAACAGTCTCAATGGGAGGAGGGCTTATTAACCATACTCTCCTTACCTTTCTCTCTACAGCACAGAGAAAATACAGATATAGATGATGTTAAGAAACACTGTGTGGAACCTTTGCATTGTTATAATAATTAGAATTTCTTTATTTTGACTCTTTACAAATCCTGCTATTTTACACGCATAAAATGTAATCAAGTGCACAGTATCTCCCAGGCAAACAGCTGCTTCAGTGTCAGTTTTGCGCTTTTGCACTTGAGACCAGAGAACAAACGGCCTGTGAGAGGGGCATGCCATATGCAAAATACATAAGTTCAATTAAATAAAAAACAAACACCAAAACAATAGCAGACAAAGCGTTGTGGATGGTATTAAATTATGCAGATATTGTTATTGTGATATACAACTTTGAAAATGATGACTTTGTTGCGTAAAAGATATGTGACTCGTATAGATTTAATTCCTCTACCACTATGGGGAAACCATGGTAATAACAATAAAATCTCACACACACACTTACATACAGTCGCACTCACACACATACAAGCAAACTATACTGGTGTTAGTTCCGTTTTTTACTTTTTATTCATTATTTCTTCTTTTTCCATTTTCTTTTTAAAGGAAGCTTTTAATCAAAAAGCATTTTTGTTCATATATAGTTTTTACAGAAGAAAATACTATACAACTTTTTCCCCCCTCCCAAAACAACATTGTCGAAGATAACCATCTACACATTTAGTTAAGTTAAGATAGTTCGTTTAAAGCGGTGTTTAGGAAATCATTCATTTCCTCACCACACGTTTCCTTGTTTATATTCAATGGAGGCCAAGCAAACAAAATCATTCTTTTTTTTTTTTTTTTTTAATTCAGAGCGAAGCACTGCAATATTTTCCTCTGTATAGAATTAATTTAAATTACAGTCATCATTAGTGTTACTCATTAGGCAAGCCAGGTTCTAGCATGCCTGTTTCATATTAAAATCATCCAATCTTGGAAGCAAAGAAAAAAAAACTTTTTTTTTGTTTTTGTTTTTTAAATAAAAGAGAACAACAGTTCTTCACCACACTGAAGACTATTTGTGCATCAAAGCAAAGTGAACTAAACCACATCATAAAGCAAATTCCCTGTTAAAAGATTTATGCCATAATTTCAAAAAGTAAAAATGAACCTAAAAAGTGAAGAAAAAAAAAGAAAAAAAAAAAAACTAGAATTTCCTCATTGCAAGGTCACATAAATATTAAATAACTTATTATTGGAGTGAAACCACAGCTGTTGTAAAGAGAAAACAAAAGCTTGAAACAATGTTTTCTGTCTGTACAATTCATAAAATCACACACTTTCCATCATGTTGCCTTTGTGATATCTGCCCTCATTCAGCCATCGAGAAAAAAAGTCTATCTCCACATTTCCTCTTCTTTTTAGAAACAGATATTTGATGCTTCTGAAAAAGAAGCTTGAAAAAAAAAAACTGAGTCTCCATCTTCAGACTTTGCTGCCACTATTTTTCTTTTCATGCTGCAGAAACTGCGAAGGGAAAAGGAAAGAAGAATAACACCTATACACATCTTTTCCCTACATTCAGAGACACACTTCACTCCTGCACTGTGTTTGCGGGACACTTTAGGACATCTATTTGTGGATCATAGACAAAGACATAAGTGTAATCTCCTCCCATTCACACTGGGCAGTAGCACCATCATCACATTACAAAACTCTCTGAAACAAAGGGGCGCCGACTCTCACCATTGAAATCATCTGGTCATGCCTGTGCAATTAGAGAATAATGCAAAAACAAACAAACAAACACAAAGCCATAGTAATGCAATCTATGTAAATAGAGGCTTGAGGATCTGCTCTCATCTATACAAAAGTGCACTATAAATATGCAATGCCAGATGAGTCCTCATTGAGAATAGGAGAAGGAACAGAAATCGAGTGAGGGCTAGCGTTCACTGAGATCAGTGCTTTATGACCTGAAGCTATGCAGTCACTGGTCACTGTTTGTTTGTCCTGAAGACGGAGGCGAATGTCCACATGGAATGGAGCCTATGACACCACTGACCATGACAGCAGGTTTAAGTGAGAACTGTAATAACTCTAAATAATAATAATAAAAACAAATGATAAACGGAGTCAAAGCACTGACGCAGGCCCCTGCACTTCAATGATATTATCAATAATAAAAATGAAGGTGTTTCTGAATCAATTATCTGAGCAACATTATTTATAAAAGATTTCCTGCAATGTACGCTTTTCGTCGCTTTTGGGTGGGTACGAGGGTCCTGCAATCCAGTGACTGCAATTAAAATGTACATTAGCATCCACACACATCTACTTTATATAGATAGTCATATATTGAGAGATTGTTTTTCCTTTTTTTTTCCACACACAGAAAGTAACGAATGAAATCAAATAAATTAAAGTCAAACATGCACACACAAGAGGTTTACACAGCCACCCATGAGTAAAAGAGGGCCTCGTCTGTCTATTTCTCGGTTCATTTTTTAATGCATAATTAAATTAATAATGTTGGTCATCGTGTAAACATCATAATCAATCATTTTGGGCCTTCACTTTTCTTGTAGTTGGTTGTTTTCTTGTCATCCGCTGCGTCTCTAAGCATGATAAATGAGGCCACTCAAACTTGCGTTTGTTCAGGGAATTCATAGTTCTCCTTCTACAGCATAGATTAGGGCTCAGCCTCCGGCTCCTCTTTATCTAGGCGGGAAGTCTCTGTGTGGTTCATGGAAGCATCAAAACTCTCTCCATTGTCTTTGTCTACTTCTGGCTCTGGCATGGAATCTTCATATGAGTCTGTATTCATGTTCTCCTCTGCTTCTTCCTCTTCATCATCTTCATCATCATCCTCATCATCCTCATCATCATCATCCTCGTCAGCAATCAGCTCTTCCTCAGGTGATAAGTCGTCTTCGAGATCGCCAGATGTGCCGGTATTGTCGTCCTGAGGGTTTCTACCAGAACTAGTGGCCAGGGACTGCTTTTTGCTCAGGTCCATGGAGTCACTGAGGCCCAACCCAGCAGCGTTTTTCAGGAAGAACAAGGAGCTGTTGGTGTCCGTCCCAAGGTTCAGAGAGCTGTCAAGGTTGACTGCTGAGCCCGGATGCTCGTACTCATTGTTGGCCCCTGCTGAAGGGAGGTACATGGCCATATTGTTGTGGTTCAGCCCTGGTGTGCCGGGTGATGTTGGGGGCATATTCATGGGCATTGGGGGTAGGGCTAGGCCTGTATGGTGGTGGTGGGGGTGGTGGTTGCCATCCTGGTTGGAGGAGACTGAAGGCAGCTCTCCCCTCTCCTGCTTCTCATGCTTGCGCTTATGGGAATCCATCTGTGACATGCCCACCACTGTGTGCTTGCACTCTGGGTAAGTGCAGTGGAAATGTGAGCACTTGAGCTTGTACTTGCAGTCTGCCACCTCGCAGTCCACGCTGGAGCTGAACTGACAGAATCCGGCGGCGCTGATCACGTCCTGCTTGCCGTGGTGCTTGCGGTGCGCCGTCACCTTGGTGCTGTCTGTGCAGCGGAAGCCACAGCGTAGACAGTGGAAGTGGGTGCTGTTGCCGGAGAACTGGCAGTCGGGGAAGTTGCAGCACAATGAAGACTTGAAGCGCTTGAAGTCATCCAGGACCAGGTTGTCCACGCGGTCGTGGTGCTGGGCGTGCTTGTACATGTGGGTGCGGCCGCAGAACTTGTAGCCGCAGTTCTCCCGTGTGCAGTGATAGTGGGTTACCTTCAGGGAAAACTGACAGGTCGTATCCTTGCAGTCCTCATAGAGGTCATAGCGGCGGAACCCTTCCAGCATCATGCCTTCATCGAGCATCTTGCGGGATGAAGGAGTCTTGCGGCGCTTGCCGTAGGGTGACATGTCCTCGATGATCCAGAAACGTTTCTTGGCGCCAGCTGCAGTGGGAATAGAGATGGTGTTGCCTGTTTGCAAAAAAAGACATATACGGGTTAGACTTCACTCATTACGATGAGCAGCAAAGCAATTCTGCAAGCAGGAGTAGCCACATGCGCCCTATCAAAGCTACCCACAAATGTTCCTCCTACATCGAAATAATATACAATGTGATTCTATGCCATAATCAAACAGAGACAGTCCCATTTGCGTAATGTACTGGTGACATTTTAACATGATTGTCACGTCTAGGTATTGAGAGAGTTCAAAGGTGCTCCCATACATATGGCTTTATGGGAGAGCAGGATTCCCTTCCATAAGCCTGAGGTCAGTGCTAATGATGTGCACCCTGTCCTGGCCAGCAGGCATCACATGACTCTATTGAAGCCTGGCATGATTAAACAAACCCTTTACAGCAGGCTACTAATGGACAGTATTTTAGAAAGTGGACCTAATGGCATGTGTGCAATGTACTACACAAGAATAAAACCACCACCAGAGTGGTTTGTATGAACTATACTGCATGTGTAAAATACTAAAGAGTTGTAACCAGCTAATGCTTTGTAACTACTAACCCTAGTCCAACTTACTGTTACTCTAGAGCTGCAGTGTTCAGGTGGAGAAAAGATAGGTACCTGCAGCATCCTGCACTATAGGGACGTCATTTTTAACCGAAGACGAAGTAGGAATGATGGGGCTGAAAAGTGGTGTGTTGGTTGGCATGACAACACTCCTAGTGGCTCCGAGAGAGGCGCTGAGCAGAGAGTATGACAGACAGGATGGGGAAAGGAGATATGGGAGCGAGGGGTGTGGCCGCCGGAGAAGAGCCAGAGAGAGAGATGGAGGCTGACTCTGGAGCGCAGGGTGATGAGGAGGTGGAAGTGGAGGTGGTGGTGGAGGAGGAGGTGCAGACTGAGAGGAAAGAGGAGAGTCAGCAGAGGTAGTGATGGCAGGGACCTGACAGCCTGGTCCTACAGAAACACGGCGCCAAGGAAGGATGGTAACAGAGACAGAAAGGTACAAGACACAAGGGTGGGAGGTAAAAAAGGGAAAGAGATCAAGTAATGAAATAATGAAAACCAAATGGTAACAAAAGTCAGACAACTGCCAAAAGCAACAGTGATGAGAATGGAAGATAACATTTGAAATCAAACAGTGAAACTATAAAAATCAATTCAGTGAAGGAAAGCTCAGATTCAAAGAGCAAAGGCCCAGATTTACAGTAAAGGTGCTGTAGCATTGGTAGCCAGTTTCCTAATGTACACCAGTAAATTAGACCCATCGCCCACCCCTTCAATTACACAAGCTCTCTCCAAAACCTCACTCTCCACAGACAAGGACTGACAAGCCGACCAATTATCTGATTGGCTAAAAAAATTGCAGATCATTTTTTGCTGTTTATAGCGACTAGGGTAGTCACAGAGTTCCCAGGACACCCACTATAGTGACATTTGTACATTTTGTGTGTCATATTCCACAACTTGATCACTTCCATCACTTTAGGCAACTTTAAGCCTAAAGGAAAATGGTCAATAACTTCTGCTATCTCAGTGTGTGGCTGATTTAAATGACAGTGGAGATCAGAAAAGTCTGGGATGCCTCGCTTATGTAGTCGACACGGGGATGACATCAATCTGAGCTGTGTATGGAGAACTATATAACAAATTTAGTGCTTTATGGTGGAAAACATTTAGTAGCTTTAAGGGTCTGCTACAAGGAATACAGTGAGAATGGGTGCAAGTTTTTTTTACATTTCTCTTCTTAGGGAGGGACAGAAGGCCAACACAAGAAACTATGCTCTGATTGACAAATAAATCTCTAAATATTGCTCCACTGGCAAAATTGAGCCTGTATTTCCATTCAATCTCTTTCTTATATTGCCAACCATATGAGGCTGAAAATGTTGATTGTGATGATCTTGTTACTGAGGTTGACTCACCTGCTGGCGAACTATCGTTGCCCACGGGGGTGCTGGTGCAACTGCGGTCTTGGTTGGAGGACTCTGAGGAGAGACCCAATGGGCTTCCTCCAACAGTGTAGTCCATGTAGTCATCATCTTCCTCCATCATGTTAGAGAAATTGGGGTTCAGATTAGGGTGGCTGCCTACCCCACCGGATGAAGCTAGACTGGCCATGTGCTGCATCTCTTCAGGTCGACTGGCATGAGAAACCACCTGAAGCACATTGTACCAAACAATCCAATAAATGCCCAATGGATAAAACCATTTTCATTCAAGTGGCAGGCTTAAGAATATATACACTTAAAGTAAAAAGTAAAAATTGTTATATATTATATGTGTTTATTATGGCAGTGACCTTCAGAAGTTGACAAAATTTCTTTGTACCTGGGAAGGAACTCTGTCAAAGTTTTTACCCAGCATCCTCCTCATGTGTTTGCGGGCATGGGAGGTCATCTGGTGCTTGAGCAGGAAAGAGAACTGACAGCCCTCACGGATACAATGGAAGTGGCTGTTAACTTGGTTGTATTTGCACCCTGCAAGAGACGAGCGACAAAATTAACTTGAGCAAAGACCGTCTTCATCGCGCCTGGGTTTCAGGGACAACATATATCACGGAATCTCAACAAGGTAATGAGGACATTGTGCTTCCGTCCCGCGCTTGCATAATGCGGAGAGACGGAGCAGATGAGTCCAGTGTCACACTGGGAAAGTCGAACCTTTTGAAGATTAGACCTGTGGTGCTCTTTTATTACAATGACATCTTTTATTCAATTTGGAATTTACATAAATACATTCTGCATTTGGAGAAGCAATAATCCACAACCCGGCAAACCAAAGTAAACACACAATTATAACCATATTAAATTCATTTTTCATGACCTATCGGTTGCTGGTGTATTTCCTCCCCCTCACGCCTGTCCCTTTGCCTTTTTTTATTATATTTTTTTTTTCTGCACAAAGGACCCTACAGATTTTAATTGCTATATGTTTTCAAATTTAAAGACTGCCTCCGTGTACTAATCAAATATTGTAGGGCGCTCATAATTTTATTGTGAATAATGCGTGGTGAAATAATTGAAAGAGTAGCATTCAGGGCAGGTGAGGGCTTGTCCGTTACCATGGCACCAGTGGCACCGCGTAACAAGCCGCCTGTTGTAAGACTGCTTTAATACACAAGGGTGATACACTTTAAAAAGGCAAAATATGAGTAAATATGAGCACATGCTGAAATATCAAGGCTCTTGTGCCACCAGATCCTGGTAACCTCATCACCGGTGTTCTGTTTAATGTTGCTGCCATGGATACTACTTTCCCAGTCCAGCTGAACCATCAATTCTTTTATGACTCTACGGCTTGCTTTTGTCATGTGTCCCCTGTTTATGCCACTAACAATGCAAAAGGAGAGATCTTATACTTGGTGGAGATTTTTTGAAACTTTCCACTCCGTACTGTTTTTTTTACTTAAAAAAATACATTGTTCACTCAAAAATGATCATTTACTCAAGTTTTTTAATTTTTTTTATTTTATTTATTTAGCAGAATATGTAAGCTGCTATTTTTCATACAGTTAGTGACTTGAAGCTTTTGTATGGCTTCAAAAGAATTGAAATATATTAAACACTTGGTCCTACAGACCATAAGGACATGTACAGACCTCTTTTTATCATGTTTTTTGCATGATAGCACAATCCCCATTCACAATCCCCATTTCCACAGAAGAAAGAAAATCAGATGGATGTGGAACAAAATGAGGGTGGCACAATTTTTGGGTGAAGTCTCCCTTTAAGAGGAGGGGAGTAGAAAGAAAATAAAATACAAACTTTTAATCTGCCTGCTTGTGATGATGATCGAGGCTTGAAAAAAGAGCAACACAAACAGACTGAGCTCGACAGGCACCGTAATTAACAAACATATGTAATTGCTCATTCCTGACAGGTTAAATATACCCAAGAAAACAACCTCTGTTTGATTGCCTACTATAAATACTGAAGTATTAATGTATGACAAAAAGGCAGACACCATTTTTCTCGGCCTGTTTTCTGTAATATAAAACGTCCCCAGTTTTGCAATGAGACAAGACCATCTTTAATTCTTCCAAACGTGTTTGTTCTGCAAAATGTTTGCGGCTGCCAGCGCGCTGACTCTGTTGTCAAAGTAAACTGTTCAATTGACAAAATATCAATGCACAGATACTAATGAGATAACAGCTTCCGAGAAACATACTCAAAATTCAGTGAATAAATGCGAAGTGCCGCCATTTCATGCTCTATATGTAGTGCTGTGAACAGTATGGCAATTATTGACTCGACTAGAGGAACGGCACTTTTCCTGTAGCCAGAGCCAGTGGAAAAAGTCTTTTCATAGCAGGTGATGGCATCAATATGAAATGACATTGACATCATCTCTGATTTCACACCATCTCGGATCCTTCCAGCTGCATCACAGACGTTAAGTTTGCACTCGCTGCTTGAGAGTAACGTGGGAGCTCGGATGAACAGCGAGTGTTTGGAAACACGAGTAAATAATGTGAACAGTGATTGAAACAATGAAGAGTGTGGGAGGCTGGGACGTGTAAGGCTTGTACAATTTCATGATGCTGAATTCACTAAATTACTTGGCAAACCACACCAAATCAGGCCCAAAAAAGGATTAAAGGAACAGTTCACCCTAAAAATTTAAATAGTATCATTTTCTTCCAAACAGTTTGAACACAAAATACGTTTTTGAAGATTTTCACTGGATTACTACTATTTTTTTTTTTTTTTTTTTTTAAAGCCGTGTAAGGATTCTTTCGAAACAGCTTACGGATTTTGAATGAACCATTATTCTGTGATCTTTTAATACATGAAAAGCTGGTTCTTACCTGGTCTGCCACATTCTTCTCTTTTGGTGAAGTACTTGAAGCCGTTGGCAGCACGTCTTTCAGCTTTCTCGTGCTTCTTGATGTGCCAGGGCAGTTTGGTGGTGATGTTGGTGACAAAGAAACAGCCAGGTCTCAGA
Organism: Carassius auratus; assembly: GCF_003368295.1. Taxonomy (NCBI): domain Eukaryota; kingdom Metazoa; phylum Chordata; class Actinopteri; order Cypriniformes; family Cyprinidae; genus Carassius; species Carassius auratus. The sequence goes on along the minus strand of NW_020524889.1, from coordinate 40,244 downwards.
CAATGATAATGGCCCCTCATGCGAAACTCACAGTGCTGCAGAGAACAGCAAATAAACTAAACTCTTGCACAACACTCTATTTTGTCTCAATTTTTCAGGTTTCTAGTTAATTTAGCTTCACGCTGTAGCCGTTGACCCCAATAACAACACACCAGTTAGTTCATTTGGCGATTCATCTATTTCTAAAACCGCTCTTTTATCAATTCATTAGTCTGCGTATGCGTGCATGTGTGTGTCCTCCGCAATGTAACCTGTTTCTGCACCACCATCTGTTTCCAGAGAGGCAGTTCCCCCAGGAGCTCATAAACAGAACCCACTCTTCTCTGGAGAGGAGGGGGGAGCTCCGAGAAGTGGGGATGGGATGCATAAATGAATTCATTTAAACAGGTTTTGCTCCGAATGCAAGTTGCAGGAAGCGGAGGGCTTTCTTTCTATTAATGATGGAATTTTTGATGAAAAGCTAAACTTGTTTATTTTATACAGCTATGGGGTCTCCAAGGTGGTTTTTCGTTTTTTTCGTTTTTAAGCTTGTTGTGAAGAAATAAATATGTACGCAGGCTTTTGTCTTTAGTGTTTTAAATGTAATTGATACAATTTCTGAAAAGATAGAGTTGGTCTTTGCAAAGGTCTTTGCCATGGTTGGTACGGTGTGGTGTTGGTGGTTGCCAGGGTGTTGCTATGTGGTATACACAATAAATGGTTTCAGCTTATTGCTATGCACTGCTGGATTGTCCTGGGTGGTTGCTATGTGGTTGTCCCATCCTTCAAAATAGATGAAAGGGATTTCTATCATCACCTTTTCATCAATTCAACATTTTAATCTTCTTTAAAATGAGACAATTGTACATTATTGGTAAAAATATATAATATATAATTTTTTCAAGTTTGAGGTCAGTTTTTCCCTGTTTATTATTAAGCATCACTATTAAGCAGCACAGCTGTTTTCATCATTGATAACAGTAATAAATCTTTATTGAGCACCAAATTTACATTTTAGAATGATTCTGAAGGATTATGTAACACTAAGTGAAAACTGGAGTAATAATGCTGAAAATTCAGCTTTTTCAGCAATAAATTACATTTTCTAATGCAGAAAACATTTATTTTAAACTGTAAAAAATATTTTACAATATTACTTTTCTTTTCTTTTTTGGAAGATATGTCTAAAAAAAAAGATTAAAAATCTCTTGCAAACTTCAAACCTTTGACTGGAAGTGTACAGTACTGTATGTGCCACTAATAAAGACACAATCATGCATGTCTGATACAATCTTACCCCTAAAAATCAAGCTCACCTGGTTAGGACAAAGACACTGCAGAGAATAGTAGGAGAACTGGTCTCGCACATTCACCAGGTAGTTGTTGGGGTTAATGTGGTCCAGACAATGTGATTCAGCCTTCCCAGATGTCTTACACACATATTTGCAATTGCCAAACAGACAGTGGAAGTGGAACTTATTCGAGTATTTGCAGTCTGTGGCCAGACAAGGATCACTGTGGGAGATAAGCGTGACGAAACTTCAGTCAGATATTTAAAACTGCACAGAAGACATGGAAATACAGGCAGCACAGACCATTCAAATTATACCACCATGGTATCATGAATTTACAAGAATGACAACGTCTACTCACTTCTCCTGAAACTGCAGGAAGCCAGGCTTGACCTGAGGCTTGGCGTTTTCCAGCGAGGTGGTGGCCAGAGGGGAAGTGGCTGGCATACTGGGCATGGAGGCGGGAAGTTGGGGGATCGATCCGGCCAGCTGCTTCCAGGCTTGGAGAGAAGGGGAAGAGCTGTAGCCCCCAGACACAGCATGGCTTGGCACCTCCATGGGAGGCGTCTTGGCCATGGAAACTGGGGCAGCCATTTGATTAGGGGCACTATCATTAGATTCCTTGCTCTCGTTGAAAGGGGGCTCCGATTTAACCTTCAGGTTGGCTCTAAAGTGGAAGCTAATGACATAGAAGTGATTCACCCATTAGATGCAGTTTAATAGAGCTGCCAAACATAGAAGCAAATTAACATGACTAGAGCATAATCATGTAAATTGCGTGTACTTGTGTGGATGTGCACTTGTGTGTTGGTGTGAACTCTTAATATTTAAAAACTTTGATTTATCTTCATTAAGGTTGATTGTAATGCTCCAGAACTGGAGCAAGCCTCACTTGGCGTGTTTGATGGCTCCATCCAACGTGCTGAAAAGCGCCCCACAATCCTCCACCATGCAATGAAAATGCATCTTGTGCAAGAAATCACACTGGCCTTCACAGAAATCGTCAGTGTCAAACCTGCACAAACATGTGAGAAAGAGAGTAACTTTAAAAAGACGTTAAGGGTTGAACTGCTCGTAAATTCAGGTCAGTTACTCTCATTCTCATTTGAACTCATCAGTACCTTACTTTCAATAAGGTGCTTTTTTTTTTTTAGGTGAACTATGCCTGAGCCAAAAGCAGCAGGTCTCTGGCTAGGACATTTTGCTTGGGCTTTGTAACTAAATACTGTACACAACATCACATGCTCTGGATAAATCTTCTCTTTCCACATAACAACCTAGGAACAAACACTGTGGATGGCACTGACAAGCAAAAGGGTATATCATAAAGACGGATGGTGACAAAAACCAGACACCACCTTCAACAAAACACTGAGGATGTGGAGCCAAGGCATGGCTGTGTTCTCTGTAATAGAAGATCTATTTGGCCACACTGGTGATAGCAGCTGACATAAATAACATGTCCATGATTTAAGGTTTCAATGTATATGCATGTATAAGGGATAGTGTATATTTTAGGTGTGCAACTGTTCACCATTCCTTTTTTTACATTTTCACTTCAGTCCTGCAGTGTGAGAATTTAACCGATTATTATTTTAAATTGCTTTATGTTAAATTGTACATTCCATGTAGTCTAGTAAATATTCTTAGTTCATACAAAAGGTGTGTATAGAAATTATTAAAATATAGAACAATTATGTTTACTATATCTGCAATTTAACATCAACTACCCAGTTAGAAACAGAGGGTTTAATGGGTTAGATAAGTGGTAAAGACTGTAAAGATAATAATAAAAAAATAAAAAACATTTGAATAAAAAATATAAAAAACAATTAGAAATAAAGACAGACCCACATAACTTTAACTCACAACTAGTATGAAAAAAATAAACAAAGAAAAAAAGTAATGTACACAAGACTTTGAAAAGTAAAGCTACAGCTGTAAATGGCTCTACAGGGACATGAGATGATTTCAGGCACCTGCGCAGGAAGGTCCTCCAATGCTCAGAGTGTTTCTCTGGGTCTGACCTCTTCATTACCCTACTGAGATACTGAGCTGCGTCTGAGCCGTTTGCTGCCTGAGCTCCCTCCAGCTCTGACTTCAGATCCAAAGCTCTGAAGAAACCAGGATTCATCTACACACACAAACACATGCTTAGGCAAGCTTCTCCAGGACAGGCCAAACACAAAAGTTTATGTGCAATTTATGTTTGAGGCTTCAAATGTGCTTCCGTTCAGTTTTGTATATGAAGCAGAGAACGACAGGAAGAGAGAGAGAGAAAGAGCGCTGAGCTAAGCCGTCAAGAGAACTAGAGCAAGTATTCTATTTAAATCATCAAGGTAATGGTACATGCACACCATTTGTATTAGTCATAGAAGATATATGATTAAAACAATGTCCATTTTAATCCCCACAAAAACACACAACATTTAAATATCTGTTCGGCACCATTTCGTCTTTTTAAAAAATGAGGGTGACAGTTGCTCTTTTTTCTCAGCGCTGACTTTTTAATCAAATAATTTACAAAGTCCATAAATAAAGATGGAGCAGATGGAGGAGCAAAAGAAGAAAGCTTGGGGGGAGAAAAAGCACGGAGAGTTCAAAACAGCTCATCAAAAAACAAACATCTCTATATATCTGCCGTGGCAAGCGGCTCCTGCTTCATTATATTAATTTGCGAGCGGCGGGCTGAAATTACACTGTGTGAAAAATGGCTGGAAAATTTAAATGATACAAACTCATCCTATTAGTGGTGAAACATTAAAAAACAAACAGCCCCCCCTCTGCATCCTGCTAATTTGTCTAGGGATGAAAAGCGTTTGATGGATGAATCTTACCTTATTCATAAGTGAGGATAAAAGAGATGTATTTCCCGGTGCAGGGTGTCCGTTTGATTCAGTGCTAGAACACGCAAAATGAACCGTGTTTAGGCAGGATTTGCATGAGAACAGTAAATATTATAATATATCCGAGATTGTGAATATACAATGAAGAGCAAAAGGGAAGGAGGCTGGAAATTAGGGTTTTACACAAACACATTTTCATCTAAATGAATGTGCAAGCATGTCATGCCTCATACTTGATGTGCATTATGAAAAGAGGGCATTATGGGAGAATTTTTGCATTCGTATGATGGATTTCCTCAAAGCAGGTCTCGTGCTTGGAGAAGGAGGGAGTGTGTAAAGCTAGTCCTCCTTGATCACTCCACAGTCCCACCTTGTGAAGGGGGTTTTAACAAGAGCACTCACACTAATTAATACAATACGCCATTATTCGAGAGATAAATCACTGCAGGGAGGGGAGGTGCAGGGCGGGCCGGGGCGTGAGCCGAGAGGGGGAGGATGATGGGATACCTGTTTTCTTTCTTGCTCAGGTCCAGGCTGTGCTCCTGGACAGTGTCTTGGGAGGCCGCGGAAGCACCATCGGCCGGCTCCTGCTTCACCTCGCCTGGATTAAACCGGCCTGTCTGAGCCGGCTGCCCCATCCCTGAGGAGAGAGAAAGAGAAAAACAAAGTTATTGTTGGTCAGCATTATTCCGCCTTGATGAGATCCAATCTGACTTCTGTCCCGGCCAAGGAGAAGTCCAGGAGTGATAATTATTGCGGAATTATGTCAGGCCGTCAAGGCATTTAAATGGTGATTGAGAGGCAGCAGGAATAAGGGAAAAAGACTCCGTTTTCAGCAGTGCTTGTCACAATTCATTTGCGGCCTTGCCTCTTAACTGGTCATTAAGAGGCATGCTAATGCTGAGGGAAAGTGGCAGATTTAGACTGCCCGCCCCTCCCTGCCGTCGCCATGTGTCCTTGTTGGCCCATGACGGACGCCACTGAGCATGCCCAAAAGGAACATCTGCTTGTCCGTCAGATTAGAGGTGACAGCCAATCAGATCGGTTCAAATAGCATGACCTCTTGATCAGATTTTCAAAATAGGTATGCAGACGACGTGGAGAGGAGGAAAGAGGCAGGAGGGATGCTGACGGGAATGCGGCCTGGCTTTTCTTCCAATCCCCAAATGATTGAAATATTAATTTGTCCTCAGGCACAGAGAAAGCCGGGCTTTTGGTTGCCACTAAGTGGTATTTTATTAAAAAACGGCTAGGAGTTCAAGGCACAATGATGGAGCATCGAGTGCATCAGCATTGATTGTAAAGTTGGGGTGGCTGTAGTTTAAGAAACCAGGCCCACTGAGGAAAAGTGACAGCTAGCATCCACCCTGCCCTTGGCCTTCAGTTCAGAGGGCGTCTAGCCATGTGAAAAGAGAAGACAGCCAATCCTTTGGGTCACAAAAACAAACGCCCACATACAAACACAAGTCTATCAGATAGCATCATTCCAACCTTCCTGACATGTGTGATTTGACTCTATGTGGTTATGGAGGTGAACTAATGAGTCATTGTGATGTGTCTGCTTTAAGCACATCACATCCTAGAAAAGTCGGTAGCTCATTCTAGCCCTATGTCTTCTGCAGGGTGTGTGACATTCAGTTGACTAATTACTGCCTGCCTCCCTAAAACTAGCCTAGTTCATCCACCTCCAATCCATCCAAATCAGCAGCCTTTATATGTGAGAAGAATGTTGTACTGATATTAACCTCCCTGTCTGCCCTACATCGGCCTTCTACAAAGCTCTCACTTTCTACTCTTTTTTTTTTTTTTTTCTGGATATAAACTGCCTGACGTTAACAAGGGACATTTAAATAACGACCACGTGAGGAGAGAGTCATTAAACCTTCAGCTTTGCAGTTTCTATGACAAAAATCGGCGATGATCTGAGAGAACGAGGAAAAAACGCACATGCTCACAACGCTGTGTTTTTCTGGAAATCATCCAAGAATAATGTTGTAGTGTGTAATTACCTCAACAAAGTTACTGAACTCATGAAAGATCATTTGTACTGGGTGTCTAATTAGCGAACCCCTCAGATTTCAAGATCCTCCAAAAACACGTGAGCATGGATTACAAAATAATAATAATAAAACAAGTATTCAACTGGGAAATAACGCCACCTGAACAAATGAGCAAGCTACTCTTTTTACACAGTAAGACTGAGATGTGTTTTCTTTGCAAACTGGCCCTTGACTAAAAAAAAGAGTTTAAAAAAAACAACAAAGCAGTTTGAAAATAGCCGCAGTAAACATCGTTCTCTCTTTTCTAACGCTGAGCTCTGACCACATCCTCTTCAAATTTTACCCAAATGTCCTGTTCACACGTCTTTTCTGAGCAAACGTGTAAAATTAGCAATGCCACATTATGATCTGCACTCTCAATTCTGTCTAGTAGGGGATTTTCTTTCACTACTTTTCTCGATGTTACCAAAACTAAATGCAAGGTGCTCACAAATGAGAGAACAGGCTCATTTTAATTGCCTTCTTGTAGGGTAACAAGGTTTTTAGGAGAATATCTGATCCTGCAAAGAGATAAGGCTTATGACAGCCTTATAGCAGCCAGAAAAATCCTTTAAGAATCTTGTACAAATAGGGAGAATTAAAATAACATGTTTTTTGTACTTGTAGTACCTTGCAGTACAATGTACAGTAAACATAATAAACATAAATATATGGTAATCATTCAGTACTGTGGTATATATTAAAGTACTTTATACTAATGTAAAAAAATGTAAGGAAACACACTTACTCACTTGCCTAAAACGCCTGAAGATTGAAGAAATGACAGACACCACATCAGTGTTTTCATATTGAAACAAGTAGTGCTTTTATATACACACTAACACATACACACATCCCTCTCTGGAGCGCTGAGTCATTTCTGCTTCGGCAGTTTCTGATATTTCTTCCTCTATATCAGAGTGCATATAAAAAGCTGCTTTGTACCTCCAATTTCTCAACTTAATATTATTCAGGCTCCATTTGGTTGGAACGAGTGCACACTCAGATAAGAGGCCGGTGATGAGGAAGCATGTAGAACACAGGCCCTGGGATCCTCCTGAGAATGCTATTAGAGGCAGCTTTACAGAGCCCACTCACTAGTTCAGCACTTATCTGCTAATGGATTGTGGATATCATGACAATGATCGCTGCAATAACAAGACTAGAGCAGCAAATCAGCCCTTTAATATTTTGCCCTAATCCTGAAATCAGAGATTTGTGTAGCATCTGTGGATAGCATGAGCGGATGACCTGAAAGTGCCCTTTCACTGTCGGGTGGGTAGAAAGAAAGAGAAACATATGGGCAGAGTGGCCCAAAGAATTAATGTTCTCATGATTAAACACCGTAAGGAAAACTGATCCTATCTCTTTTTCACTCTTGTTCTAGATACTAACTTCTGGAATACGTAGACCAGTGCTTCGGCACCCAGATAGCAGTTGGGGGTTCGGTGCCTTGCTCAAGGGCACCTAAGTCGTGGTATTGCTGGCCTGAGACTTGAACCCACAACCTTAGGGTTAGGAGTCATACTCTCTAACCACTAGGCCATAACTTTCCACAAATTAATAATAATTAAAATTGCATTACTGAATGCAACCCCCCAGTTTAGAATCACTGATCTAAATAATAAGCATCTTAGAAATCATTTATATGACATAAACAAACCTGCATCCGGGTTACTAGAGGGCTTCAGGGCAGCAGCTGCCAGTCGGGCCATCATAGGTGATATCAGACACTTGCTGGCCGACATCTTCTCCATAATGGATGATGCAGCAAAAGAAGTCGGAGTGGAAGCTACTGTAGCAGAGGCTGGGTCCCCAGTCGGGGTGGAGGTCTGGGGTAGAGAATCGCTGGGCATGGAGTGACCTCCGGAGGAAGCCGCAGAGATCAGACCCGCGGTAGAGGGTGTGAGTGACATGGGCATTCTGGGAATGAGGGGGAAGAAGGGGTTGGAAGCACCTGCCAGTGCACTGCTGGAAAGTGCTAGGGCCATGGGTACATTGCTGGGCAGAGCCTGGGATAGCAGAGTGGAAATGCGGCTGGCTGGAGGCAGAGCAGCGGTGGGCTTGACGCTGTGGGTGGAGGACATGGTGGTGGTAGGAGTGGCCAGCATGTGTGGTACGGTGGAGGACTGCTGGGTTGTTGGGGAAGCACTTAAGCTGGAGTTCTTGCTGCTAATGGCTGAGTAGTCCATGAGGTCATCGTTGCTGGACTCTTCCTGCTCGTCTTTGGGCAACAGGAAGGGGGAATTGAGGCCTAACACGCCCGAGGAGCGAATGTGGCGCCGCTCGTGTTTGCGTTTATGTGATGTCATCTGGCTTGTGGAGGTAAAGGTGAAGCCGCACCCTTGGCGTATGCAATGAAAATGGTTGGTGGCCTTGCTGTAGACACAGCCTTCGTACTTGCACTCCTCATATTTGTAAAACTTCTTGAAGCCGTCCTTGGCGTAAGCGTCGTCTTTGATGTGATAGCTCTTGTGCTTCTCTATGTCACACTTGTTCTTGAAGGTGAATGTACAGCCTTGGCGCCTGAGAGGTGGAAAGGCAAATGATTAGACTTTAAAATGCCAGTTAATGCGAATTAAGTTGAGTTTAAGCAGCCATTGTACCTGCAGTGGAAGTGGGTGGTCTTCTGCCCATAGAACTGGCACTCGACCGTCCCACAATCCTCAGTGGCACGGAACCTTTGGAAGCCATCGTTGATTAGCTGTGCATTTTTCTTATGGAAGTTCTCATGAGTCATGACATCAGAGGTGCTTGTGTACACCTTGTTGCAGCCCACCTGACAAGACAGGAAATGAATAAAGTGCTTTTATAAGACAAAGTGTGTGCATGCTTTGGAAGCAAACACCATGTGTGAGTTTCAGTTTGTTGCACTGGATTAAAAAATGCTCAGTACGAAACAGAGGCTTGGTGCTTGAGCTCTTGTAGTCTGCAGGGACATGAAAACATCAACTCGAGATATGACACAAAAATAGCTCAGTTTGTGGGGAGCAAAGAAACAGGTGACCTAAAAAAATGAACAGGAAACATTTTCTCAAGATCTGAGCTTTGTTAAAAATGTACTCTTGAGATAACAACTCATAAAATATAAAAAGTGAACCCTTTATCCGAAAAAACGAAAAGAAAAAAAAAACAGGTGTGCATTTTATGGAAACAGCTTCAAAGAGATAAAAGACAGGACTATTTTTTTTTTTGTGATTTGCAATATGCGGCATGCAAAAGCAGCATGGTGAGGTGGTGTGTGGTTGAAACCTTCTTCCATTTAAGGTTTTAAGTCTATATTAGTGGTCTCTGCTTTAGAAGCAGAGTCAGGGGGGTCGTTCGGGGAGACTGTCACTTAGTTCAGTTTGAAAGGCTCTGTTACTCAACAGCAGCACTCAGGAGCTCTCTGGGCAGCAGACGAACGTGAACTAATGTTTGAATTAAACCAGCAATTGTATATCATCTCTGGCACTTTTGACCCATGCAAACAGGGCAACTTGGCCATATTCAGTCAAACAATGAAAAAAATGCCACACTGTTTTTTCTCCGTAAATCAGGAGAACGGGTGCCAACATCTGCCTGTTCTCACTGCTGTTAAAACAAGAGCTGAAATGTCTAATAACAATTACGCCGTTAGGGAGGCTTTAAAAAGAGAGAGAGAGAGAGAGAGAGAGAGAGAATATATCTCTAGTCCCGGGCCACTGTTGCCTGCGGTGAAAAAGTGCTCAGCTCAAAAGTGTCACATTGAAAATAAGCAGATGTAAAGAATTAAACAGATTTGGTGGGAAATAAACTTTAACTCGCCACTTGGTACTAAAACTAGAAAAATCTTGAGTTCATATAAACAATTCACAGAATTTTATCCATGCCAATTAAGGAGTGAGGGAGAAAGGGGGGTGATGAGAGAGGAGGGGCACACCCTTTTCATTTTCTCATTAAGTTTCATGAATAAAAAGAAAAAAATAATGGGCTTAAATGGTCATATAGGCCTTAAGGAAAAAGTTAAAGAACTTCAGTGTTCTTAAAGACTGCATCATACTACAGTCTTTGCTATTCGCCTGCCATATTATTGTGCACGGAAAGCAGATTTGTATTTATTTGTCCCAGCTTTTATTTCATAATATTAATAAAAATTCATATTTTATCTCAAATCCTATACATGTAAGATAATTTATATTTGCATGTGTCTTTATAAGGGTGAATGTGCTTTTTTTTTTGGCAAACTAGGGCTTTTTGTTGAGGCGTACCTGCATGCAGTGGTAGTGGGTACTCTTGCCGTTGAGATGGCAGCCATGGTAGTACACACTGCAGTCATCCAAAGGGCTGAAGCGCATGAATCCATGCTGCAGGGAGTTGTCCCTCTTCTTATGCATGTTATAATGCCTTATCACATCCTGCTTACTGGTGAATCTCTGTGAACAACAGAAACACAGAGTTAGCAAGGTGGGGGAGGTGGTGAATAGGTTCTGAAGGAAACCAGCAATGAGTTATTTTATTACTCATGCAACAGCTGCAGAGCATTGCAGCAAATTGCAGCCAGGTGGGTGAAAGGTGCATAACACAAGAATTCATAGCAGCAGGTAGAAGGTGTACTCTTTTTTCTCTACTCACACTGCAGTGTAGAGTTCTTGAAAGTGAGTATTTTTGAATGGTGTATTTCATTTGGAGTTTGCCACATTATGACTCAGATATGATATTATAGTATTTTCCAGGCTAGACCGTTTATTAAATGTATTTCACCATTTTTAATTAAGATGGATCACTTGACATGCGAGATCACAGTTGCGATATTCTCTGGTTCTGAAAAATCATGTTCCATGCTGATGACTTTTGAACGTGCACAGGGAAAAGACAGCAAACAAACAAACAAGGCAACCCAAAAATGATTCTCTTTTAATTCCCATCTGAGATATGATTCCATTTTTAATTAAAGTATTAAAGCACAGTTTTGTGCAGGGTTAGACAGTAATAATGAAGAAATATGCTAAAATACCCCTCCACGAAATTAAAATCTCCTACACCACGGAGCAGTCTGGGAGAAAAAAACAAAGCGATGTGGGGGAAAAAACCTCACTCTTGAGAGATCAGGGCAACCAAATCTGCAGTAATTGGGCTTGAGCTAATATTACAGGAACTGGAACAAGAGTAGCTGAAATCAATGAGCCTCTTCCAATGTAAATCCATAATTTCTACATAAATGAGCAACAGGAGAAAAAAAAAGACGACAGAAACATCCACAAAACCTCATTTCCCATCGATGAAGCTTATCTTACAGGCAAATACAAAATAAATAAAAGACTTATAAATGCATAATGATAAATACTTAAATCCTAGCTGTATATAGTGTTACATTTCCAATCCTGTTCAAAAGAAGAGAACTGTATTTCTATGATATATGAGCCGATGTCCAACAAACAGTGATGACAGGTATTTGGGATGTCGACAAACAAATAAAAAGAGATACCGATCTAGATCCGGCCACACGGAGCAGAACTGTGGAAAACAGCAGGAAATCGTATCAGTTGGGATCCTGTGCTTAGCGGAGTGGCCACACAGTCGCGGGGACATTTATTTTAGGATTCCCATTGCATTGCAGGATGGCCATGAAAGGAGAGGCAGGGCCCGTATAGAGGGGAGCAAAGGCTGGCAACCGCAGGATAATATTCCAGCACTGTGTCATGTAACATTTTAATGACTTATCAATTCCAAAAACAAGCTAATCTGAGCCTCACCTTTCTGCTAGGGTGTGCACAGCCTCCTGTCTGTCATTACTAAACTGCCAAGTGTCACTGACGCATTTAAATGCACAGAAATATTGCCACATTAATCGGAATTTGGTCATATTCTAATAGTGTACGTGACATGAAAATGCAGTTACCGAATTGCTACAACTTTAGATTACTCCAAACTTACGGGTTTATATAAATATGAATAACATATTTATTATTATTATTATTTATGCATTTGGCAGACACTTAATGCAATATTATCAGTTCACGAGTTCCTTGGGAATTGAACCCATCACCTTGATGTGGCTAGTACCATGCACTACGGTTTAAGATACAGGAATGCTTGTGCCTATATTAATCAGAACTTTGGGTTATTAAAATCATCTCCAATAGTAGATTTCCACACTAACAAAATGTTGTTTAAGTGGATAAAAAAAAGTTCAATTATAAGAAAGGCTTATCCAGATTATCAAGAAAATGGTGTGCATGTACAATGGTGTCGATGAATTCTTAAGCAACGCAAGTCCCAAAAATGGACAGCTTCAAAGGGACTTTTCAGTCGACTCTTCTTACAGTTTGAGGAATCGTTCTTGAATAACAAGAGGCAGCCCGCTGAGCTGAATAAGTCTCTTTCAGATGCAATAGCTGCCCTGTTGTCTTCAGCAGGATTCCTGGATGTTTATAATGAAAAAAGTAATCAGATGATTAAAAATGAAGTGGGAGATTATGACTAGAGAGGACTTGATAAAGAAAAGACTGAGCCGCTCTCGTTGCGGGAGGATTTTTGATGTCTTTGACAAATGCACCCGTCTTTGACTGCTCTTTTCCACCATATGCGCGTGAGCCGCTGCTGTCTGTGCTCTGATCTGCTTAATGCTGATTTTGCTGTGCTGAACATGTCAACTCCGGGGACATGGATCAGATTAATAATGTGAAAGGGGATTATGAGTGGCCCAAGAGTATTAACAGATGTCCTTAGGAAAAAAATAAAAGGAGGCATCTTTTGAAAGTATTTACCATTAACCATGAAAAAAAGAAGGCCATTGTCTATCTGATTGAGTTTTGAGAAATAGCCCTCATCTATCTAAACCTGTTAAGCCAGTACGGTGCCAAGATAAAAGCCTTGTCCGCAAGGTTATGTTTGCTTTGTTTCCTTGTGTGTACCCTGGCACACTTCAATAATTTCCTCTAACAGTTATCTTTCTCTCCTGTCAGGAAGTGATATGGAAAGGGTGAAGTTGAGCTTTAAACTGGTGTTGTGACACCTTAGGCATTACGCGGTTGTCCTTACAGAAACTTGGACGTTAAGCAGTGAGGGATGAATGTTTAGGTGCGTTGAACCATGAAAGTCGAATTACAAAAATTACAGACTGACAGTCTCATTTATCATCAAAAAGGAGAAAACGAAGAAGAAAAAAAATACATAAACCGGGGAATTATCACTTTTATTTTTTGTTTTATTTCTAAATAAATGTAAATCTGATTTGTGCAGTTCGATGCAAGTTAAAATCCCAATCAATCGATAAAAAAATAATAATAATAAAAAATAATAATAATAAATTAATTAATTAATTAATTAATATATATATTATAATGTTTTGCAACTGGCTAATGGTGGGCAAAGTAAGTTAGTTACTGGTGATTTTATTTGCATTAAGCACATGGTGTGCATTCATTTAGAACCATGCTTGTGGCTGTCGTTCTCACCTGATAGTTACATTCAGGGTCCATGCAGTGATAATGCTCCCTGTACTGGTAAGCACAGTGCACATGGCCACAGTGCTGGCTCCCAGAGAACCTACAATCAGACAGAAATATCATATTTGTGTCATTGTTAGGTGTTTTGGCTGAGCATTTTGCATGCAAACATTAATGTCATATTGAGCACAAAGATAAACATGATTTCAGAAACAGCAAGTGAGATAAAGCGATCAATTTCAAAAAGAAAAAAAAAAAATCAGCATTTACTGAAACGGAGGAGTATTTTGATATTTCCATTCCATTTACGAAACCTTTAACAATGCGGGGGCTGATCTTGAAAGGGCAATTTAGCCTTTTATCTCCGGTTGATAGATGCCCTAACACTGACAGAGTCATCTTCACGGAGCTCAGAGTCATTACCAGGATCTATAAACACATAGAGAAAACAGGCCTACGCTTCCTAGACCATACAATTGCAATTCACTCTCCAGCCACAGCAATCTCCACCAAATTAGTTCCATGGCCTTCAAAGGCAGTAGGTAGACTCTTATTAAACTGTAACCCCTGACATAATTCACTCATTTGCTCGTGCTTTAAGCCCTGCCAAATCAGCGTTGGGCTCTCGAGGTTAACAGCCTATGCTTTAATCAGGGAAAGGTTAGGCCTAATAGAAGGGTTTGAGTGTGTCTCCACACGGCTTCCTCCTCTTCACTCTCGCCGACTGACTCGCCCGGTCTTCCACGGATTGGCTGTGCTTTAAAGAGGCAGATTTCCGGAGTGTTTACAGGCTGATTATAACCCTGACGATGATGACTGTTAAAAACCTCCAATTACAGCTCAAAACACACAAATAAACATTCGCACCGCCGCTGCCAAGAGCACCATCTGCTGAGGTAGAGAAAAAGCGAAGTAATTTTTTTCCCCCCCTACTGCCTAGATTATCCCTAGACTGCTTTTACAAATCACTTTGCTGAGTTCATTAAGCTAATTGAATGGCGAATCCACTACCTGCTAAACGTGGGTGGTGTTCTGAAGAAGTGGGGAGGTGTCAAGCGCTTAAGGTGGTTTCGCTTGCTTCTTAAAAGATCAGTTCACTCAAAACTGATCGCTTGCTCACCTACATGTCCTTTGCAAACCCCTTTGATAATTTTCCTTTCATGCAACACAAAAATAAGTTTTTTGAAGCATGCATTGGTGTTTTTTTCAATGCAGCTAAAGCCAATGAGTACTGAAGAGTTCAAGCTCCATAAATGAGTAACACTAAATAATGAATGACACTAAAATGTTTAGATTAAAAAAAAAAAAAGTAGTCATATGGACCTTTCTATGTATATATGTATGTATGTATTTATTAATTTATAAACTTAAAAGCCCCAGTCCAAATTTATACTAAGTGCATGAATAAAATGACCAGTGCACTCTTTAAAATGTGGGGGATGTACTTTGGGGCCAGTATTTTAATTTGTGGGTGAACTATTCCTTTCTAAAAGGGATTACAGCACAGGCAGCACAGATGCACATGTTAAACTCACCCACCATTAGCAGCCCCTCTGCGTCGCATTCAAACATTCCCGGTCCTGTGTACACAGAAACCCCCTGGGATACCAGCCCACCCCGGCTGTATCACTTTGCCTCTGGACAATTCCCACTTGCCGCGTCAGGGGGCTAATGGGCCACGCTGCTATTCAGCGGCAGATTAAATATTAATATCTCCACGATACAGAGATTGCCGCACATCTACCATTACAACAGAGACACGCCGATCAAAGTTTGGCGCAATGGTGGGTACATAAAAGCATTTAGGAGGGAAAACAGTGACTAAACACTACCAGGGAAACTCTTTAAACATCAAACCGCGGCAGCGCGAGGAGATAAAGAACTTTTTCCCATTTTGTGGGGGGAAGGTGGGTGTAGACAAGTTTACAAAGCTGCTTTTTAGCACGACTGTTCTCTCATTAGCGTCGATGATTCCACCCCCCCCCCCCAATCCTTCAACAACCCCCCAATACACCAGGCTGCATTTGCCCTTTTTATGAGTCCTCATTTTTCTTTTTTCCCCTCCTCTCTTTCCTTTCTTTTTTTTCCCAACACGGAAATTGAAACTGTATCTGGGCTTATCTCCTGCCTCCCCGCGCATCAACTGCCGAGATGTTTAGACAAATTTTATGCATTATGCAGTGCAAATATCAAAACAGTTCTTGGCAGTGCCAGCAGAAGCCTCATTAAAAATTCCTTAATTAAATCTTCTTGCAAAATGTAATCAGTCCAAGGAGGGTTTTTGTGTGTGCACAAGGAAGTGTGTGTGTCTGTTAGTGCCAGGGCTTTGATTTGTGGCCTTCATGTTACGGCTTGGGAGAGTAATCATTAACGCCAAAGCCACTTTGCTTTTTGAAACGCGCCTTTTTCTCTCTTTAAGGCCAGAATAAATAAACAAATGATAATCACCTTCTTACTGGTGCGACAAAAGGAAACAGAAGCCGATATTGGAGTGTGCTTCATCTATCTCCGTGCTTTGTCTGAATTCGCGAGTGTCTGTCATTTAGTTGATTCAGTATCTTCATTTGAAGTGCAGATATTAGAAAATAAAGTCTCCACTATCCGTGCAGTCATGACACACAGGCACACGCTGGGCAGTCTAATGTGTCTGATGTTTTTACAAACATTTCATGCTGTTTGCTCAAGATTTTACGGAGTTCGGCTTCAGCGCTGGCAGAGAAACTGACACCAGGGGAAAAAATTACTCCCTTTCCAGCCTTTAATTCAATTAATTTTCCTTAGTCCATAAACCTGGCATGCTTAAGCGTAATTTATCGTCTGCACAGAAAGTGTTCTTTTGCAAATCTATGTCCTACTTCATTAAAGTGTAAAATATGTCCTCGAATAAAGAATGTTGTCGTGTAGTTTTGTAAGGGTGAGGATTTGCATACCGGGCAATATATTTCTGGTACACGTTGACTTCCTCTGTGACAGGTTTCTCGGGAGGAAGGCCGTTCCTATCATAGCATAGAAAAAAAAAGAGAAAAAGGATTAATAGTATGCATTCCATCAGTAATAAAAACAAACTGGCGCAGTATTTACTTATGAGCCATTTCAAAGTTTGGGCTATCAATATACATTTTCTTCAATGGAGTAGCAATTTGGTTTGGGAATGAATCAGGGAGGTATATATGCGTGCTTTGATGCATGGCCCCAACAATGAAAGCACAGAGAGAACTTTTTTTTTTTTTGAATGCATAAATTATTTATGTGTGTTTTTGGAGAGAGCACAAATGCAAATATGAGGGTTTGTGCAGAGTGTCAGAAAGCCAGAAAATGGCTGCGTTCATTTTATTTTGTTTGATTGGCCCTTGTTTGAGGGATAACTATGGCTTTTAGGACAATTCTCAATTGATTTACCAGTTAATTGAATTGGGTTTGGTGGCAGCATTTGACTTAGCGTCCCACCTTTGACTTAGCATCCTCTCACTTAAAGAGAGGAATTCATAATGTAACATATTATACTCTGCGTGAAGCATTTTGTATACAAGGTAGCATTAGTTCAGCAGCACTAACTCAGGACTAACAATGTGAACAGCTCCAGCAGGGGATGACCTGGGATTAATCTGCCTCTGTAAGGGTGGTTTTGACAACAAATCACTGTATGTGTGTGTGCTTGCAGATGGCCACATTTCTGAACGGCCCAGGGACTGCCTTTCGGTTCTTGCTAACCTGAACCATTGACAAGGTCAAAAACCTCTGAAAGAGTACCAACAAAGGCCCTACAAAATTGTAATCTGACTTCAGGCCAACGGAGGTCTTCTGACATGACATACCCCACTCCACCAGCACTGTATTTTCCAGTCAATATATTATTTGAACAGTTCATTACAATTTTTAGACATTGCCTTACTTGACTGAGGAGACGGTTCCAGTAGTGATGGAGTCAGTCTTGGAGAAGTTGGACTTCATGTAGTCAGTGTTAAAGCCAAGGTGGCCAGCCTGGTCTACAGGCAATCCGGGAGGTCCTACGACCCCAGCGGGAGCAGCCGTACTTATGATTGGGGTTCCTGGGGTTCCTGCCGTAGCTGGGAGAACGCTCGGCATCACTGGAGGATCAACCTTCCCGGGGATGAGCTTCTGGATATTACGAATATCATACTTTGACGGCCTGCCAACCTTGCCGGTCTTAAAAGCGATGGCGCCTCCCATGTCAGGGTTGCCCTCTCCGGGCTTAAAGAGGTGCAGGAACTTGACGTTCTCCAAGTCGTACTTGGAGGGCCGCTTGTAGGAATTGCCATTCTGCTGTTTGAGACTCTCACCCATCTTTAGCTTCTGGATGAAGTAATCGTACTTGGATGTACGGGACGCCAGGTTCTGGATGTGTGACAGGTTGGTTGGGGGTGGGTTGAGCGAGCTTTGTTTGTGGTCCATTCCGGGTGGAAATATCTGACTCTCTGACCCTGTAAGGACCGGTTGGACGTGGGCAGTGCTCTTCTCCATTTTGGAGTTGAGCTCTTCGGGCTTTGTGTGCACAGGCCAGGGCAGGGTCTCCCCGGCCTTCAGCTTGCGGATGTACTCCTGATACTTGGAGAAGCGAGCTCGACGGGTGGCCTCCTCACTGCTCAGGGAGGAGGGATCTGAGGTAGCTGCTTTCAGTTTTTCAAAGCTGATCTTCTTGGCCAGTTCATCCCTAACCTGCTGGTCATCATAGCCGAACATATGAAAGAACTCATTCATTGTGTTAGCGGCGTAATCGTGTAGTGCGGAGCCCTCTCCTATACGAAATACAAAAAAGAACACTTAGTTATCTACTGTTATCTAACAACAATAAAATACAATAAAATAAAATAACAAGGCCCAATAAGACAGTCAGAAACAGGTAAAGGTATAGTTTAATTGCAGTATAGTGAAATTCATAACCATTAACTTTCATACAGTTCTGGAGGGAAGTCGGACAGACAGGCAAAAGGAGACAATTTGGGTCGAAATCTTCCCGTTTCTTATCCAGCCCTTATAAAATCCAAATTACTGCTCTTTCAGAGTCTGTGCTCTTGTGCATGCGAGTGAGAAAGGGACACAAACCCCTCTGGCACCAGTGCACTTAGTTCTTGGCTCTGATATAGTGTTTACCACAGCAGATAAATGCAAAAAATCTGTCTCAGTTTGTCTGTCAGGAGAGCGACCCTGGTAAAAGAGCATGGCTCCAAATGACAACTTCACAGAGGTGTCATATAAACTCCCTCTCCACCCTGCCAGGACCCCTGTCCTTCTCCAGACCTTTTTTCCATTTATTTGATTGCCATTTTCATTGCTGGGCAAATGAGACAGTTAGAGGTAACATTAGCCATGGCAATGGTAATTAATACTAAAATATTTTAGCTTTGGTCTCATATTTCTATGTTATTGCTAAATCGGTCTCTTGCCTGTGCTTTACACATCTCCGTCTCAGCCTGTAAAATAATCGCCAAATTTCCATTGCTACATTGGGGCTAGTCCTAGCCATGCTACATTAGTATGAAAGCTGATCTGGGAGATCGAAAGGTTATGAAAAATTGAAGAGAAATGTTTCAGGTGTTTGAGAGGAAACTCCCTATGCTTTACCATGCATCCTTTTAGCAGCTTCTACTTTGTTTGAGCACATAATTTCATCTCATGCTCAAAGATTAGGGCTTCATGGCACTCCAGGTCTCCACATCTACTTGATTTCTCAATTCAGTGTTGCCATGGAGTATTACTGACATGCTCACCAAATAGGGTACAAAAAAAAGGAACTGATGAGGACTCTAGGTGTGAAAGGTAATTATGTACTGCTTTTAAAGTTTTAAAGTTTTATTGGTCAAATACACATACATTCGCAGTACGACATGTGCTTGGTGTGGCTCTTTGCACAGAATGCAATAAAATTAATTAGATTAGGAATAAAAAATATATATTATAAAAAATTTAATATAAAATTATAAAAAATTATCAATACAAATATTTATATGTAATATACATATAAAATGACCAGAAAATGCACTGAAAGATTAGATTTGTGCCTCTAATGCTTTAAAAAGTCAAAACGTTTAAAAGCCTGCTATTTTGACTACATTTTTTTTTAATTAGCCTCTATTTAATCACGGCTGAATCAGCCACAAATAAAACACTAACTATAAAAAATAATGAGCTATTATTACTTACTGACGGATATTTAGCATTACTGTATGCATCTCCAGAACTTCAGTTTGGCAGAGAAAGGCTTCAGTCATAAATTTGGCATCCAGTGACTGTATTTTTGTATAGGTCATGACTGCTTAAAGGGGTTTTGTCATATCATGTGATTTTACACAGCTTTAAAGTCAGGACCGGCTCTTTAATCTCTGTCCCTGAAGATTTTCCAAGGGCAGCGATCACATACACTCTCATACAACTGCTTTGGGTATTGGACATATTCCATCTGTACCTTTTTTCAAACAGTTGGGAAACTCCCTTCGTTTTCTGAAAGAAATTCCCCTCTCTGAGTGTTATCAGTTTATCTTTAGCAGTATTAGTAGCATCAAAAGTCTGTTATGATATAATATGTTACGATATAATTGATCCGCTCTTGCTGTTCCAAACCTACATGATTTTTCTTTTTCTGTGGAATGCAAACAAAGCTATTTAGAAGATTTATTTTCTGTTCCGTGGACAAAGAAAATAAACGATGAAATAAACATAAAGGTGATTACACAGATGCCAATTTGGGAATGAACAGTTTTCCATTTGAGTGAACCATCTCTTTAAGATTATTCTGTTGGTATTAGAAGAAATGCCGGTTGTACTACATACAGTAGTAGCAGGTGGTAACAGAAGACAGGGCGAGAAGTCTAGCATGCCAGTGGGAAGCTCTGTATCTGTTTAATAGACTATCAGTGTCAGGAGAACGATCGGACTTAAACTGCACACATTATGCCAGGACCTAAGAGGAGATAACCTTTTAAAAACAGCATGTAAATGAGTTTTCTCTCCTCATCCTTATCTCACACGCTCCAAGTGATGTCATGTGCATGTGGTCGGAAAGCCATGGCTTTGGGGGAAAGGTAGGATTTGCCTGGCTGAACTCCCAGCACTCTCTCTCTCTCTTCCTCATGTCACTGGAGAGTACAAAAAGAAGTGCTCCTAATCTCACCACTTCATAATGGCAAATTCCAGCATGTGACAAAGCCCTTGTCTACGTTTGAGGCAATTAAGGTACATTTCCCCTCTGTGGTGTGATAACAAATGGGCATTATATCTCCTTTCTGCTGACCAAACATGGCCATCATAAGCAGGCTGATCCTGTCTTCATGCACTCCAGAGGGGGTGATGATAAGGACATACATGTAAGGATCTATATATAGGGACTTATCAAGGGTCCACTGACAAACTGTCAAAGCTGTCCTCTCAAACAGACATTTCTGAGACTGCTTTTTAAATAAACTTGTTCAGTTTTAAACTTGACTCAAAAACACCCCTCCACATTTCTCTTAATATCATGTCAAATTTGCTGTGATATCGAGAACCAATCAAAGCTTCCACTAATTAGCAAAACTTAAAGTAGCTTAATCCAACTAGCTGGTTAGCTAATACGGCTAAATTCACAACTCTTTTTTAGATTTTGAGTTGTAAACTGATATCGAGAACCAATCAAAGCTTCCACTAATTAGCAAAACTTAAAGTAGCTTAATCCAACTAGCTGGTTAGCTAATACGGCTAAATTCACAACTCTTTTTTAGATTTTGAGTTGTAACAAACATCTTTGGCTGGTCTGTTTCACTTCAGCTCTATGTGTTGTGTTCCAGTGGCTCAGTGGTCGAGTTTTGCGTTAGCAGTGCAAAAGGTTGTGGGTTCGATTCCCAAGGAACACATATACTAGTAAAAAATTTCATATAAAAAATGTATAACCTGAAAGGATAAAAGTTTCTGCTAAATGCATAAATGTCTTGTTCATAAAGGCTAAATATGAAGAAAAATCATATTTCATAAATCATATTTTCTGAAAATCATAAGAAAATGTATAATATTTGATATTTTAACATGATCTATTGCCTAGCCTGGTTTCATCCGACTGCTATGGGAAAGGTATTCTGTGATTTTATGCTGATAGGGATTCTGCTCAGTCCCCTGATGTGAGGAGTTAAATGTTTTGAAGGTCGCAGTTTCTCTCATTGATCTTGCGATGTCTGTTAATTACATTGTCACTGATGTTGTGAGAGATAATTAAGCCACTATGTTTATATGCATAATTATGTGCGCTCCGCATCAGCCTTTGAAAGACAGCCGCACGAGGGAAGCAAAAATATTTTAATTGTGAGCCGCTCAGTAACATGGCAGTATAGATGCCCTAGTTACAATCAACAAAGAGAGAGAGGAGGGAAAAACAACTCAAGACAAGAGTGGTGACTAATGTCTGCTCGCTGCAGTCTTCAAACGCTTTTTCTTCATTTTGAGATGCAGAAGCAGCCAGGGCCCAATGAAAGAAAAAGGTGTACAACACAAACACATATTTACAGACAGCTTTCTTTATGACCATGAAATAAACACAAAATGACTGATTAAAACCACAAAGCACTCGTGTTTGCCGGAAAATGCTTGATTTTCTGAGAAGCTCTTGGCCCCGCTTCTGTGATAGAGGCCACAAACATATAGGTGTTTCAACTGTAAGAATGTGAAAAAAAAAAAAAACTTAAAGCAGAAGAAAAACTGAAAGAAGAAAGCATTTAACAAAAAAGCACCAGCTTCACCTGATTTCGGTAGCTATCTTTGAAAAGAAACGTCATTTAAACTAAGTGATATCTCTCATCTCCTGATGTTATCTAGCATAGTTTCTGTCTTGCTGGACCTTTGTTGAGAGATTATGTCAGTTTCTGCAGATTTTTCTAGCTTGTTCTCATTTTTTGAAGTATGGCAATGCCTGTCTCATGTTGTCTAGATGTTTGTATTACAAATACAGAAGTAAATGCTGTCTTTGTTTCTTTCCATACTGATTAAAGGGCCACTTGTAAGGCTTTTGCTTTACTCAAGACTTTTTCTGAATCTCCAGGATTTCATCTCCTGAACTGATAGAGACCTGGAGTCTTGGCAGAGTGGGTCTACTATGTAATTGGGTCTGTGGTAGCTACGTTTTGTGAGCTTATAGAAAATCAAAGAGTCAGAGTGTAATCCTGGGTGTAATATGAAGCTTAGCCGGCCTGCCAACACTCTTGGCCCCTCGGCTGCTACACACATACGCTCCAGTCTTTATAAGCCTCTTCTGCAATTAATTTCTTCTATTACTTTCAGTTTTTCCCAATGCAGATTGTTTCTATGTGTTTCCGGATGGCAACAGTTACTCTTTCATGGTATAACTATAGATTTCTCTTTCCAGGAACTGCACTTGTGTCGCTGTGACCCTGTCGAAGTGTCACTGTAATTCTGCTTGCAAAGCACACAGGTAAAATAAGACCTGTGAAAACTGAGCTGGGAAGTCTTTGAAGAGAGATTTTATCTTGCTCATGCACACTCTGTTTTGAGACAGAGAACAGAGAAAAATACTGTCATCTTAATAGTATTCGCAGGCACTTGCACTGTATGTCAAGTGTAGATCTGCATGTCTTTTAGACTCTGAAATGCACAAAATCAACATACTGACAGCATCGAAAATGTAAATGCTTTTTTTCATATCAACAAGATTCATAGAATAATAAACTCATGGTTTTATTGTGTATTTGTGTATCTATCTAATTGAGATGCTGTCAAAATGCTGATATTGTACACAAACAAAACTGTGAGTGCAAATGTAACTTATAAATACCTATGAATACTCATGACATCATACTAAAAGAAAGAGGTGATACCTGTTGAGGTGAAGGGGCTTGGCGAGGGGGGGTTTCAGTGGTGGGCTGGTAGCTGTCGTCCTTGTGCGGGCTGTCCTCTGAGTCTCTGTCCTCATGATAACTGCCCTCGTGGGAGCTGGGCATGGTCTCGACTTCTTCTGTGTTGTCTTCGTCATCGCTGCAGCCTTTAGGCTGAACCATGTACACCCCTTCAGGGGGACCATCTTCTCCATTGTTAGGTTTGAGTCCCCTGTGCTCGCCCCCTCCTAAGGACTGCGGATCATCAGCGTACTCGCCATTCACCCATTTCTCAATGGCTTCGCGCCGTTTCTGGTCCTCTTCAAGGCTCGTGCCCAGGGTCAGGACCTCTGAGAAGACACTTTCAGGTCTGTCACCCTCATCGTTTTGCAAGCTGCCCCGCTCACTGTTGTCCACTAGATCTGAGTCTCCCTCGGCATTCTGGGAACTGCCGTCGTACACCACCTGCTTGCTAAGCTTGGCACAGATCGCATTCAGTTTTAGGCCACCTTTCCTTTTGGCGGCCATTGTGGATTTTCCTGAGGTCTTTTCAGTGCATAAACTCCTCTCAGCTGTTGACAGAAAAAAAAAGAAGAAGAAAGAACATTTTAGCGGTTGAAAACAAGATTTATGAAAGATGTTAACAGTTAAAGACTTGATAATGGTTGCACCACCCTTCCATGCTTCAAGCTTACCACAATGCAGCTCTCTAAAAACCACAAACCTGTTTAACTAAGTGCATTTTAACTAAGTTTGTGTTTGCTGTTACTCCTAGATACACACTGACACTCCTTTTTCACAACAATAGATAATTATAAAGAAAAAGTCACATGCATTTCTGTAAATTGCAGATGTAATTCACACCTACTTTATGAGAGAAGGTGAGATAGGGAACGAGAGAAATATCTCTTTCTACACACCGAGAAGAAAAACTAGATCGCAATCAGACCCCAAACAGTGTGTCAAGTCACCATTACAGTGTGATTTAATTCTGAACATGACTAAAGAGGCCTAGCGTCCTGCCAATATCAGCCTTAACACTGACAGCGCAGGGACGAGAGCGCTGAAGACTACTGTATAAGAAAAATCTGGAAGACGAAAGAAAGAGACAGAACGCATAAAAGAGACAAACACAGAGAAAAAGTAGCTGCCATCCCATGACCTCACATCACCTCTCTCTACTCAGCCTGCTCATGTCTCTAATTGTCACGCAAATTCATCATCAGCCCCCTAAACCTGCTCATACAGTGCAGAAGACCCCAAACTGACAGGTTTCTTACCACATTAACAGCTATTCTCATTTCAATAGACATTTTAGAGATCAAAACAGTGGTTTGAGAGTCAAACACCAGTCAGACATACACACTTCCTGTGCATCCCCCTTGAATAGAAAGGTGAGAGTGTACTAGAGCATTGACACATGGGTTTCGCAATAGACTCGCTCCATATTACACCGAATGCATTTCCAGTTTAGAGCAGCATGGATTTCCACGGTTCAACATTCCAGTAATACTACAGAAATCTGCATGCTAATATTCCGCATGGGCCTGGTCATTTGCTATTTCACCCCAATGTGCTATCTATAATATCTATCCCTGTGTCAACCCCCCACACCCCTCACCCCCCCGCAGCTGTTCTGAGACCGTCCATATCCAGAGATGCCTTTTTAAGGGCAGAATTCTCTCACTGCTAAGTCACCCTATTGCCATGAATCTGATGCAAAGATTTAGCAAAGTTCACTTTTAATAGGTTTTCCAGGCTTAAAATCGAGCCCGCTCGTAACGTTAATTGTTTATCATGCAGTAAATAAAGAATGAGAAACCTGCGGGACGTATAACGGTCTGTGGAACGCTTTCGCTGGTAGTTAGACGCTGTGTTGAAATGAGCTATTTCTAACCGTCTCATGAAGTTGTCAATACAAAAGCTGTTTTTTTTTTTCAAATGGATGCTTTAACAAGACAATATATAATTTTTTTGAGGTGTGTGTGTAAAATTGAAATCTATGTATTTAATTAATTTATTTATTTTGCACACTGAAGGGACTCAAGGTTAGCCTGTTACTTACTAGATGTGCCGTGCACCCTGTGGCCCCCGGCACATGCTTTCTCAGTTACTGTATTTACACTTAACACTTCCTCTCTGAAACAATGAGCTGAGGAATTATGCACGCTCCACACTGCACCACATGCATCTAAATGCCTCAGATGTGCTCATTTTTACCTTAGACAATTGCAAGGCCTGTGTTGAAGAGGTCATCCAGTTGAGGACAGCAATTTTGAACCCCAAAAAGGAAGAAAAAAATATCAGCTGCAAAAACTATTAGGAAGTGGAAACATAAATCCTGAAGTACTTTTTCAGAATACCTCCAAAGGAAGATTGAGGTCACTTGGGCGTAACAGTAAAGGTCATTTACTGTTTACCCTGCTCAGTATTTCACTCTTTAACTACTGATTTCCTTTGCATTGCAATCTCGCTTTTCCTTGTAGGAAATGACCCCTGAGAAGCGATCTCGTTCCATTACCCACAATTTATGGGCCTTTTTTTTTAAACAATCAAAACACCCATGGTCAACACCCACATTGTCTTAAATTAGCACTCGCCAAGTGGCAAATAGCTTTCTTGAGTAAATGCTTGTCAGTGGCCGGTAATTTTATAATGAACTGTAAATAATGCAAACAATTCAGTTCAATTATATATATATATATATATATATATATATATATATATATATATATATATATATATATATATATATATATATATATATATATATATATATATATGTATATATAGTAAAATAAAAGTAATCAAAAGAAAACTCTAACAGGAAAAATTCTATAAGAAAATGATTATTTATAAACTGAATCATATTCATGTACGTATATTAAATATTAATGTATATAATATTTAATAAAACATAACTATTATAATAAATGTTGTGGAAAAAAAAACTAATTTAGCAATTTTACAAAAAATAAGGCTGTGCACTTGAAAGACAACTTTGTCTGAGGTTTTAAATGAGAGAGGATCAGGGCACTAATGAGACGCTCTGGAGCTCAAAAAAGATCATGGTAAAACCAGTTAGTAGCTGTTACATTAAATACATGGCCGGCAATAGATATGCCTCGGTTCTGACCAACAATGGAGATTGCTATGGTAACACCGCTGTTTACTTCAAGTCGTTTGTGTTCATGATAGCATGCAGTGTGATAAAATCAGTAGGGATGCAGATAAAAGAACAGCCTCTCCTCTGGGATCCCTCCCGCCACTCTAGAGACAGGCACTCATGTTAAGAAAAATAGGTGCAACAAACAGCAAACCTCAATGATTTGATTCGTCCAAACGCGTTTCAGCGAAACACTATTATTTCAGGCCCTTGAAGACACCTGTCAGCGCTGAATAATAAACAAACGGTGGTGATGATCACAGCAAAAGCTTGTTTTCTTTAAGAGGTCCTGTTTATTCTAATGCTGACAATATTTTTTACTGGAAATAGTGCAGAGCTGGATTTGCCGCAATGCTTTTACTGTATAAGGAGAAAACCTTTGCGAAAAAAAAGTCAAGAAACTATTCTAAACACATTTGACAATAAGAGTGAGAGAGTATCTTCTTTTTATCTACTTGCACATCAAAGGCCCCGCAAGCCCTGTTTCTTTTCAGAACCGTGAGGCGGAGGACGCCGGGGATGACAGAGACGCTGCCTTCAACGTGGCTCTCTGGGCCCTGCGTGTCTCGTTTAATGCGCAGCTTCTGTTTATGCACCGGAATGATATCATGCCCAATCAAGTGGTGTTTCAAATCCTAATAATGCTGTTGGAAGTGCACTATTTGTACAAACGTGTGCTGACTGCAATCAGCCCACCAGAGTGAGGAAGTAGCGGTTAATGACTGCTTAGATTGGCGTGTCCTGTTCTTCCCTCTTCGTCTCTCTCTCTCTCTCTCTCTCTCTCTCTCTCTCTCATTCTGACAGGAAGAGTATGCACGCTAAAGCTGGGATGTGACTTTCTCCTTCTCACCTGGCATCCACTGCTGCGATTGTTCTAGAAACAAATTCTGTTTACTTTGCTAAACCTGAATCCCTAGACTTAGCGGTGATCTAACACTCGGATCTGCCCTGTCTGATTTCATGCAGACTTTCAAAATACGTCGACTAATGCAAGGACAAAACCCTAATAATACCGAGCATTCATTAATGCAACAGGCCTGGACAGCGTTGGATCATTCCTCATTATTGAAATATCCTCCTGTCAGAGCAGTTTCTTTCTGTCCTGACTTTTAAAAGCTTTATTCTGATATTATAATCCTTTTGACAGATGAACTGACCTGGAACGTGTATAAATTAACTTGTCTTTTTTTGTTTTTTTTCCCAGGTGGAGGATCTAAGACAGCTGACTGTCAGGGGCTTCTGCAAATGCAAACTTAATAAAGTAAATGTCAAATAAACCAAGAAATGAGAACAGTTACCTGTTCCTGCCCTTTCCTTAGTGCTTTATTTTGCATATTTACAATGCATTTTCTCATTATTTGCAGCAACTGTAACAAGATGTGGCCCTCGGAGAGGCAGATTCCTAGGTATTTCCATATATCTACAAAAACTCGGACACACACACACACACACACACACACACACATGCTGAAATAATCCCCTCTATTTTGCTAATTTACAGCTTGCAGGAAGTAGTTTGTTTCTCCCATGGCTCCGGGGGAAGGGGAGCAGAAAAGTCAGTATCGGACCGGTTCTCCACACACCCTCTTTCCACAGCATCTGGCCTCTCTTTTGATTTTATTTCACAAGGATAACAATAAGCAGGTTTGCGACCCCTTCTACAGATTTTGCCGTATTTTTTCCACCGGTCTGTGCTGATGCTCTGAATTTCCATTTTCTGCATGCATATTTAATTGAGTTTTGTCCCAGTGGTGCGGAAATGATTTGTTTTTTGCTCTCTATTCACTTGACTCCTCTTCGGAGTCGGTAACCCTGATTAAGACGTTCACGTTAATTTCCCAGC
Organism: Carassius auratus; assembly: GCF_003368295.1. Lineage (NCBI taxonomy): Eukaryota > Metazoa > Chordata > Actinopteri > Cypriniformes > Cyprinidae > Carassius > Carassius auratus. The sequence goes on along the minus strand of NW_020524889.1, from coordinate 11,858 downwards.
GCACACCTTTTTTTTGTGCATTAATGGTTCTGATCGTCTAATTAAAACTTCTCAGCTTCGCTGCTGATCACCGCTCGTTGTGCCTCTGACCTGAAGTTTTAATTGCGACGTCAGAGGCGATAATAATAATTTCTGGGTTCTGATGATTAAAAACAATGCCATTCCCAACCGCCGCTTAAAGTGGAAAAAAATGGAATTAGAGGCTGAGGTGAAGCATAAAGAAAAAGGAGGTGAAAGAAAGAGAATTAGAAGGTAAAAGATGGTTATTTGAGCTTTGAAACAGGTTTGTTTGGTATCATAGTATGAGAGGGGAGGATCAGTGCTCACAGGGCAGGTTTACCTGGTTTCCAATGTACTGTAAATGAGGGCAAATATGAAAAAACAAATAAAAAATGCACAAGGTTAAAAGAATTCCTGGGACTAGGTGTGTAGTAAGTATCTCTATGATACTTATTTTAATAGTTTTGCTTTTGGTCTTAGTCTTGTAATATGACACTTCAGGATTTTCTGATGTTTAAAAACAAGTTGTTGCACTAAGAAGTTGTGCCAAAAAAAAGTCAGCTGCCGTGTGCATTAATGGCAAAACTATGATGGGTTTTATAAACTGCTCATACACACTCTATCATTCTGTCCTTCTTTTTTTTTTTCTGATGGACTCTAATGGATTTTTCAGATTCCCATGCAGGGATCAATTTTTAGTGGGAGATACACATCCGGACAAAACAATTATGCTCTTGAATTTTTTGTTTGTTTGTTTTTTTGTTTGTTGGAGAAGCAAAATATGAATGCAGAAGTACACACACACTCACTCAAATCTGTTGTAATATTAATCAGTCTGTTGCACATCTGCTCGCTTGCGATGAATTTATTTTTATTTTTTCATCAATAAAGCACTTATTGCTTTTAGTCTGGAATGTGACCTAGCATGTTGCACGCTGTCTTTGAACTGACCTTGAAGGACCTAATTTGACTTCTCCCTCTCATTTTTCTCTCTCTGCCAGACTGGAACCTTCTGCCACATACAATAATTCAGTTACATCCCGTTGCAGGTAACAAAAACAAACAAGCCATGGAGAAAAAAAGGCACGCACACACTTGCAGCTGAGGACAATGGACAGAAAATGGCAGATGCATATTTTGACAAAGACGGAAAAGGAAATTTTTTGTTTAAGCAGCACAGTTACCCTTCAATTCTGAGAACAAATACATCCCTGAAGACTAATTATAAGACAAAGCATGTTAGACGTCCCCTGAGGTTAGAAGGGCTGGGATAGGGAAAAGTTAAGTCTGAGGTGATCCGAACGGCTCTGCACGTGCCCTGATTGCACTTGCAAAGGAAGTCTGTCTCACAGCTGGCACAGTGTTTTCTGAAGAATGGCCCTGATTCATTCACAAATGAAAATCCTGTCATAATTTACTCAGCACAGTGTTTCAAACATGTAAGGCTGACTTTTTTCTTTCTTTAATTTAAAAGTCACTGGACCCATATTGTACAGCGGACAAAAACAAAAAAAAAAAAAAAAAACTACAAAATACACCCTACAAAAGTTTGTGGTCAGTAAGATTTTAACTCTTTAAAATGGCTCTAGAAGGCCTATTGTAACATAATAATACAAAAATAATACATGATGGTCTCATCACCCATGGGGAGGAAGTTTGATAGAAGTAAGCCCAGGCAAGAATTGGACAGGAATCATGGTTCTGAGGAGAGGCTCGCTGTGCCACTGAAGGGCACTTGAGCTGATATCTGCTCAGATTAACTGCTTGAGATGTATTTTTGTCACGAGGAGCTGTGGTTAGCGTGAGGCATTGGTTAGGCGAGCGGACACAGAAGAGGGTGGGCTACTTTAGTTCCTCCAGTGCAGGGGCACAACGAGAGGTTGGTGGCCGCTGGAGCCACCCAGACCGGAGTCTGTCACTCAGAGTCATTATCTGTGGGGATATATTTAATTTAGTGGTTCCGGAGCTGTGCTGCTGAGTAAGCCAAGCCACCATTAGAGCCGTCCTCTGGGGGAAACACAGCACACGCCGCTCGATTAGTTATCAATTAAGAGTGCAGAAACCTCCACCTGCCGTGTGAGAGAGAGAGAGAGAGAGAAAGAGTGGCAGAGAGGAGCAGGACCCGGACAACGTCTGACTTTTTCTTCTGCTTTCCTCTGCTTCTTTCCCTCTCGGGCCTACGAACGCCAGTTTAACCTTGATAGGAAACGCTGTCAAGCCAGATAACGTCAATCAAGGAGGGAACTTTCAGATAACCTCAGTGTGAAACCTAAAAAGCAACCTGTTTAGATGTTTGGAAATGCCCCGTCTCACCAGCATATGAATTTCATTAAAGGGATATGATTTTTAACACTTCTTTAACTTTGACAGGCTTTAAGACTCTTGCTGTTAAAAAATATAAAAATAATGTTTATGTTCATATCTATCTATCTATCTATATATATATATATATACACACACATTTCTGCTTGTAGGTTAACTGATTTCTATTTTACACTTTTACATTAGTTTTTCAGATACTGTAACTCACTGAATATTTTTGTGTGATTTTCTCAAATCTTGCTTGCATTTTATCACACACTATAGTTCATGTTACACATCTCCTTCAGAAACGAGAAAAGGAGGTGACGTTAAGAAAAAAAAAAAAAAAACGACATTTCCAGACAGGAAGCCTTGCTGACAGCTTCGATCCATGGCCACCATTAAAACATTTGCTCTGCTTCATAGACTCTTGACTTTTTTTTTTTTTACATTTTATGCACAGAGGAACATTTTGCAGTTGTCCCCTGGACTTCTCAGGTTTAGACTCTTTTAGTTCTCCAAGTTCCCTTCTGCAACAATACCTCTTTAAAACAAACCTGAACTCTTTTAATCTAGGCTTTGTTACAGTCAAATGCGGTCAGTTGACAAGACTGAAGCATTTGAATCATCTGAGTGTCATGACGCGCTATATGTGTCGGTTAAAAACACAAACAATATGAACAAAGCACTTACTGTAACTGTAATAAGACACTCAGATCTACAACATGCAATGAATATGCACAGCGTAATATATGTTCATTACCTGTAAAATGTTTCACACTATAAAAATAATAGAAAAACCAGTAGACAAAAACAAATTGTCACTACTTATAAAATCCTTTGCAAAACGGTACTTTTAGTTAATATTTCACTTATTTATATTTATTTGAAACATTACACTGCCAAAATAATTTATGGCTATTCCATTTGTACTGGACTTTGTATACTTTAAATATTTAACATGCAAACTTCTGACTGTTAGTGTCACTGGTTATTTCAAGGCTGTGCATGATTTTACACAGCTATAAATACAGGAGTCATTCTCAAAGATGGCAAATGCATTTTGCTTTTTTTTTTCCAAGAACACACAAATTCAAGTTTGAAAGTGAAAACATTTCATACCTGTGAGAAAAAAAAGATTCACTTTTGAAAAAAAAAAAAAAAAAAGCTGTGGCTGCTCTTTTTGAAATCATCAAGAGTGGAAAGAAGCTTTACAAAAGGTGAGTGTGTGTGTGTGTGTGTGTGCGTGTGCGCTATTTTGGTCAAAGAACACAAGAGGAAGTATTGCATACTGACTCAAACAAAGAATATGCTTTTGATAAAACCACATCAGCTTGTATATTCTACACTAAAACAGGCTGGTTTCCTGATTTTTGAGCTGTGATGTGCCCTCAAACGGAAGCTGCACAAGTAAACAGCACAACAGCTCAGTGCACAACAAAACGAGCGGTGCACAAATGATTACAGACATTGATAACAGCGAGGGCAATATCATTAACACGCCATTGTTTTTCCAGTGCACTAAAATGGCACAAATGCATTTAGAGCTTCAGCCACACACGGGTGGCAATTTTGTATTTCACCTGCATTAGCATTCGACCTATTATTATTTTAAAATGAAAACGGATACTCTGTTGAAGTGCAAATCTGATGAGTTACCGTAGCAGATTGCTGTTATCAATTATTAAAGCATATTTTATAAATATTCAGGTCTGTCATGCATCTAATAATGAAGGCTTTGGAGAAGGTTACTTCCTGTGCGCATCCTAACGTGTCAGAAATATCACTTTTAATCATGGCTCTGTCAGGGTTTTTGAATAAAAAAAAATAAAATAAAAAACAGCACGGCTCCCTCTCTAGCTGTCTTTCTCCTCTTTCGCTCATCCAGGATGGTGAGTTGCATGACCACATTATTGAAAGCCAGTAAGGCCCATGCACACATGGCCATGATGTGCTACAGCATAGGAGCCTGATAATTCGAGGGGAGAATAATGCATTAATGTGGTTCTACCTTCTGGACACACCTAGTCCCAGAGCAACCATATGGTGCGATGCATATTCATATTCCTCTGTCTGCACCTCTGTAATGCTTAAACAGTACTTCATAAACTTCAAATGGGAGGAAGAGAAGATGAAAGGGAAAGATTGACAAAAAGGTGAAGAAAAAGTTTTCCCCCTCCATGTCTTCTGGTTTTTTCTTTTTGGTTTCTGCTGTGGTTTGTCTTTGCGATAAGGACTCTGAAACTGATCCTGGTGTGTGTGTGTGGGGTGTGTGTGAACTGAGGTGTCTGGCTGTGGGTAAACTGTGTTGTCAGGTGGGCTTGCCGCTCTTTCCCCAGCAGGGTAAATACCAGGCGAGGATGATGCGGAGATTAACGCTGTCAGATCTGCAACAGTAACCCTTCATTATCGGAGCACCAGGGCCTACACACACTCACACACTGTCCTCCGCTGCCTGGGCACAGAGTTAGTAATTACCAAACCCACCTCTTCCTCTCTCTCCTTTTCTCTTTCTCTGCCTCATTCTGCTACAGTATCTACCATGCTTATCTTTCTTCCATCTATGTAAATCAATCATTTTGTAACAGAAATACACATTTTCTTTGTTGGAGCTAAATATATAAAATCCTTAATTAATTTTATGGCATGTGTTTGCCAGAAATTCATACAAAAAAATATGGTTTCAGACTTTATGGAATGAAGACAATCTAAATGGAATACAATAAAATATTATATTATTCTTATAATATAATTTATATAATTGTGTTATTCTATTGATATTATTAGATGGCAAAATATTAAATAAATATACAAGAGAATTAAATTTGATGCATAACAAAGGACTTCTAAAATGTATTTATATTATTATAATAATATCATTATAATATGACAAATTATAAAACACAGAAAAATATAAAAGATCATTAAATGTGATGTATAAAAGGAAGTTCTATAAGTTCGATAACAGGAAGTGTATAACAGGAAATGTCACTTTACACTTTTCATTGTTTATTATAAGGTGACTTTTTTTTAATTGGCTTAAAAAAACTAATAAAACTAATAATAAAACAACAGTATATTTATACATAAATAACTATTCAATATAAAATAGATTTTTATTAAAACATAAGGTAAAGGAATTATAATATAATGTTTAATTACAAAAAATATTACATTTACTCAATAATATTTCATAGTAATTATTTATCAATTTTACAATATTTTACAGTTAAACTACACGCATTTATGTAAAATCTCTCTCTCTCTAGTAAAGTACAGTAAAGAACCAAATGTATGTGTGTGTGTGTGTGTGTGTGTGTGTGTGTGTGTGTGTGTGTATATATATATATATTTGTATTTATAAAGTAAGTAGTCTAGTGGTTAGTGCATGCTCTGACATATTGAGTTGTGGAGAACTTGTGGAAGATACTGGATGTCCGAGTTTAGTTCATATAATTTCTCAATTAAAAATAATAATAATAAAAATAAAAAATATGCCATGTTTGAATGATGTCCCAGCCTTTTGCTGGGCGGCCTGACACAGTTGATGGCGTGCCAGGCACGGTTATAGTATGTGTTTGTGTGTGTGTTTGGTGTATTAAGTGGCGCTTTATCAAATTAGTTTGGTACCCAGCTGATGAGTAATAAAGGTGCAGTGGAGTCCCCACTGACTCCCAGACATCAATCCTCTGAACGGGAGCCAAACACAAGGCCTGGCACTGCCTGAGGCGTACAGAGCGCCTCTCCCCACTGATCAGCTTATGGACTCTCTTCAACCAAAGTAATATTAACACTGGGCATGTGGAGCACTTCAGCTGTCTTACCACTGCGAGGAATGATGCTTAATGGACACTGTAACAGGTAGCTCTTTTATTCAAACCGTTGCTGTGGGCTTTTGTTTTTCATCTTGTTTACTGCCTTTATCAGAGTCGATGGCCTGCCGCTGTACATTTTTCCAGACGTCGTCCTCTTAAAGCATCGGCTCTCAGGTGTCGAACAGACAGGAGATGAGAGAGGAGATGATAGCGAGATCAAACGGAGGACTGGAAGGACGGTAAGAACAGAGAAGGAGAGAGAGGGAACTACCGCCGCACGACTGTAATCTCGCTCGGTGTTGGGCTTTTACACAAATATAAGAAAATGCAAAGCGCCAGAAGAAGGTGGAACGGAGGGGAGGGTGGGACATCAGAGGGCTTCAAGCCCATCGAGGAGTTGTGTGTGTCAGTTCAGAGCAGCCGCTGGGACTAACAGCGGAGAACAGAAGGTAGCAGCAGGCGGATCACAGCCGATGAGAGAGATTCTGTCTCCTCCACAGCAGAACTGAGCTCGAGTCGCTCTCCGCAGTCACATATTTATCCCGCCCGACTTTACACAACACTCTCTCCAATACAATTCCCACTAATTCCACAAGCTTTCAGATGTTTTGCATGATGCTACTCTAAAGTCACTGTAATGTTTGATCCTTCAGACACTATTTAATATCATAGATTAATGAAGCTTTGCTGTGGCTAGAAAGTTTCTGATAACAGATCTTAACAAAAAGTAGGGTTATCACAAAAAGTGATTTCTAGGACAAAATGTTAAAATATGGGTGCAATCTTCCACTGGCCCAATGAGTAACTTTTGTACTCCAAAGCCCCCCTTTGCCTTCTGTCTCAGCTGTTATGATTACTCAGTACTGGTATTTTAAGCATTTAAATTAAAATGTCAATCTAACTAAATATAAACCATTTTAAGAGTTTTCTGAGGCCCCCAAGTATGACTCGACCCTGATTGAAAGTCACTAGAACAGACTATACCATATACTCCAAAAAATTATAAATTATAAATAAACAAATAAATAAATACATTTATCTGAAGAAAAAAAAAATGATTTACATATACACATATAATAGAATACATATAATATATATGTATGAAACTGGTTCCAAATTGGTCAAAGCTCCAATTTATTATGTCCCAGTACAATGTTCTTGGTTGTCCAAACTGACAATAGTCCTGCAACATAAGCAGCTTTATAGTGCTCTTAAAACATCAACAAGTGCCATCAGCAAAGCAGGATATCACAATTCCATTTATATTCCCATCGTCAGAACTCTATGGCTGGAAAAAATGGCTCTGATGAGGGCAAGCAAGAGATCTGAAAGAGGCAGCTCTCGGCGTGACTGATCTGATCGAGCTGAAACTAAGAAAAAACAAGGCTCTCTCTGCAATAAGAGTTAAGTTAGTGAAAGAGTTAGAGAATGAGTTACGGCCGGCATGCTGCTGGGAAAGGTTGTATTTATGGGGGGACTGAGTAGGTTTAAATCCCTGCTAAGAAATAAAGTCATCCCTGTGCAAACTTGGGAAACATTTCACTCAGCCTAGAGGGTAGATAAAAAAAATAAAAAAAACACACAAGACACCATTTTTCCTCAAAGCTAAATTTGAGCTATGTGCTGAGATGGACGGATGGAAGAATATCACACTGAAGGAAGCATGAAGCCTTCCCAAGAGACAGACTTATAAATGAATTTTATAATTAAAATGCTGTTTTAGTAGTAAACTCATTGGGATACCTGCATTAAGGTACTGTACACTTGTTTAAGCAAAATGATAACACTTAAGAATTGTACCATGCCAAGCCTTCAAAAAGAACCAAGAACTTCCAATTAAAGTCCTTATAAATTCAATAAACAATTCCACGTTATTCCTTTCCTTCACAGCGTGCTCAAATACACCTTTCCTCTGGCTGGACGCCTGCACATCCCTCCCTGCCCCCTGCACAGTAATCACAATTATTACTTAAAAAGGCTCTATTTCTGCATTAACTTAAAAGGCCTATATCTTTTTCCTCCCCTCTTAGTTGGTGCACCCTCACTTACTCTAAGTATCTCAATAAATCAGCAGTTACTGTTAACATGTACTCAACAATTCAGTCATCAATCTCCCCTAGCTCAGAGTGAAAACAGAGGGGAAATATCTGCTCTGTAAAAACTCCCGTGCCCGTGTTTATGCACGGAAACCCACACACACACAGACTCCCATCGCACAAACAAACAAACCAATCCAATGGGACATCGGAAACCACTGCCAGATCACCACGGAAACGCAAGCCAAATTCAATTGTGACCTCACCTTTCACTGAAGGCTCAATTCCATCAGCAATAGAAACAGATCAACAAGAGGGTGGAAAAGAGACAAACTTCCTTCCTCTCTCTCTCTTTCTCTGCCTCACTTTTCAGGCCTCCACTAGGCCTGAAACAGCACATTGCATCCTTGGCTGCACACTGAGCTCCATGCAAATGTGTGTTTAGATTTAAAGACACTATATTTATTTAACAAAAAATGGGAAGATCTAATTGAACGCTGGAACCGAGCACGTCTTCCAAACAGAAGCCCTGTGGAAAATCCCCCAGTTGACAGAACAGCTGTATCTAAACAAGCACGTGAGAGCACGCTTGATACCGGCAGTCACTCGCTTAGCTGGGCAAATAATACCACTTGTCATCTAACTGAGAAATTCTGAGCAGTCACTAGCTGAGGCTTTGCTAGTAATTAAGAACAGCAATCTGAGACAAAAAGTACACAGTGACTAATCCACATCCAATGTGAACCAAAATTACAGGAGACTAAACGTCTGACTCATTTAAGAACATTTTACATTCTTCTATTTTAAGATTTTTGAGAGATATTTCATATCTGTGGAGAGCATGTGTGAGTCTAAAAAGCATTATTATAAATAATCTATTATATTATTATATGGATAAAATTACATCGATCTTAAGGATTCAGTTCTGCATAAATTAACTCGCAAATTAAAATTCAATTAACTCCCAAAATATTTTTTGAAATTCTAAAACTCTGAAAAATGCACAAATATTATTTTAATAAAATTGTGTAAAATAAAAATACATAAATGCTTTGTGAAGTTCTAAAAGCAAAAAAAAAAAAAAAAGAAGCTACAGAGTGACATGATTTTTGTTTTTAATAAAATCTAAATAAACTCATGAATAAATTAAGTAATTATTTAAGTAAACCATGTAGATAAATTAATTCATTAAAAAAAAAAGTTTTACTTTTGTGAAATTAAACAAGCACATACAATGGCACCTAAAACTAAAAGTCACTCCTCAACTTTATATTTCCATGCAGTCATCACATCATAGTGAGGTATTTCTTTACTAAAACACACAGTGAAAGTAATGAATGCCTTTGTCATTCTACACCCTCACACCCACCCTGTCCACAGTGTGCTCAAGCCACCAGCATCTCTCTCTCTCTCGCTCTCTCTCTGTGTGTGTGTGTGTGTGTGTGTGTGTGAATGTGGGGGGCGCCTGGCGCAGGTCTTACCTGGCAGGAGACAGCCCTCCTCTCTCTGTCTCACCTCTCCCTGCTGCTTTGGAGGGATTCTCTCCACAAAGCAAGGCATTTTTCTCTTCTCTCCCTGTGCGCCTTTACAGCTGGGCTGCACTCGCCCTCTCTCACTCTACCTACTCCTCTCCCTCTCTTTCTCCCTCCTCAATCGCTCTCTCTCGCAGCACATATGTCAGGGCTGTGCATGTTTACCCACTTTACCAGTAGGGGTCCTTCAACACCCTCTGCTCCCCACAGCCACTGTGGAAAAGCAGGCCCAGGAGAGTGAGATGGAAAAAAAAGAAAATGGGCCACTTAAGCAGATCTCCCATGGTACGAGGCTGAGTGAGAGGAGCGGAGGAAGTTAAACTGGTCAGTCACTGTAAGTCACAGTGTGCTCAGGTCGCTAAAGTGAGACCCACAGAGCGAGAGAGAGAGAGAGAGAGAGAGAGAGAGAGTGAGGGAGTGCATGCATCTGAAGGTAATAATGTGCCACATACTCTTCTCAGTCCACTGAAACTAAATACAAAACACATACCTTTAAAGCGGAAATCTTGCGCTTTTTTTAACTGAATCAAAATGTTACTTTTTGAAACTACAACCCTGCCTGATTAGCTCAACCAATAGCATGAGTTTGGGGCGGGGCTAACTGGTCAACTAACCCAATGGCAGTCTAGGGGAAAGGAGACCTGTTGCAAAACAATCATTATTTTTGCAAGACTTTTTGTGACACTTGATTTCAGAAAAAAATTATACAAATAAAATAATAAAATATATATTAATATGTATAAATTTTTTCAACTCTAAAAATAAAAATCTAAAAAGCAAGACAACAGAAAGGGGGAAAAAATCTGAGTAATTGACACAAGTCTGCCAGATTTGACAGCTTTGGTCTATTCAGCAAGGAATTTCAAGTTTTGCTCCTACTTGTGGGGCACTTTTCACATTGCAGTATTAATGCCAGGGTTTTTTGCCCACCCGGACCCTCTGTCACGTCTAATGACTGCCTCTCTCTCTCCCTGAGATGAGTCACTCAGACAGAAGAATTTGAGACTAAGCCTCAAATTAATATCACGGGCCGGACAGCCTCAAACTGCACATTATGGTAAGTGGAAGGTTTCAAGGGTGAGCTAAAAAACAATCATTCTTTAATACGAGGTGTGTTGACGGAACAGGGGAAATAATGTGGAATGAGAGCAGGGACCTGCTACTGGACTCAAATGGGAGGATGAGCCGTGTGTGTGTGTGTGTGTGTGTGTGTGTGTGTGTGTGTGTGTGTGTGTGTGTGTTAGAGATACTTGTACCCTCCTCCATGCGAATGAGCATGTCGTGTGTTGCCTCTCAATTCATTCATGCAAAGATTGATTGATCAACACAGAAGCATTGACCTGCTGAATATGGAAACTTGTCCAATGTTGTTAAAGTTGACACAAAATCAAAACTGACCCATTTGCTTTCGCATATTACTTGCATTATATTATTATATATTAAAAAATGTGTCTTTGTAATCTTTAATCACTTCCCATGAAATGACTTACCATTTCCACTGACATTACTTAGACTGCTATACTGAAATAGCATAATGTTAACCAATAGTTAAATGACTACAATGCTTAGGCAATGGTTTCCAAGTTTTACAACAAACCATGGTTCTCTATCTAACATAATAGGATATAAAAGTCCCAATTTGGCCTAATTTGCTTACAGCTGTGACCAAGATATAAAAAAAAAAATGCTCATGTGTCTGGACATGTTATCCTGGACCAACCGCTAATAGCATTAGCAACGAAAGCAACTTGACAGTGTTCAAGTGAAATTAAACACAGTTAAATAAATACTTCAAACAGAGACAGGTTTCACAAGTTTTCTCTCACTTTTTGCAGAGCTATAATGATATGTTTTGGTTTGTAGCCTAATAAAAAAATATGCTAACTTAAAATGTATACAACGAAACATGCTTAAAGTCACTGTAAAATGACAATAAATGTAGCTGTGAACTTTATGAAAGAAAAAAGCTGTGCAAATGATTTTAGCAGGTGTAAGAAGGTTTGAGGGAATTTTGTGGTAAAATTATTGTAACACACAGCCTCTCAGGCCCAATGCTTTATTACTTCCAAAGCAAATAGGGGTAAGTATCTCAAGTATGGGACTGTATTTCATTCACAAGCTAATTATTTTAGTTATTTAGAACTAAATGTTACTCATTCGACAACCTCAGATCA